>NW_027438374.1:0-160985 GCF_000715075.1 Nicotiana tabacum | reverse complement strand
ACGCCGCAACATACTTTTATTTATTTATGCCTGGATCTGGCTTATTATAGCGCTTGGGCTGAAGGAGCCCCTCCGGAGTATGCACTCCACACAGTGAGCGCGGTTGATTTTATATTGAGGGATGGATCTTCCCTAGGCATGGATCTTGCCCGAATCATTTATATTTTTGGGATGAATTTTCCCTGGGCATGGATCTTGCCCGAATCATTTATATTTTTGGGATGGATTTTCCCTGGACATGAATCTTGCCTAATTATTTATATTGAGAGATAGATCTTCCCTGGGCTGGATTGACCCTATACAGTATTGAGTGACTGAATGTTAGTTATTATATATTTATATTTGGGCTGGATCTGCCCTGTACAATGCCGAGTGACTAAGTGTTATGAATACTGAGCGTGATGAGTGAAAATGTGAGACAGTGAGATTGAGTACTCTGAGAGTGGGAGTACATGAGTTGATCATTGTGCTGCATTGCATTAGACATGCATACTTGATATGTAGGCATAGAGAAATATTTTTTCTCATGCCATTTGATAATGGAATTTCTTATCTGTCGTTAAAGCTTTTTTTTTTTTTGAAAAATCACAGATTTCATACTTACTCACATTTTCGGTGATTTTCGGCAAAGGATTTGAGTTTTTCTTTTATACTTGAAAAGAAAATGTTTATTTTCTGGAATTGTATACGAGCTAAGCATTTTATTGTTGAGTTATTATTTAGTGCTGCTTAAAATTATATTGTTATGAGATGTTATTGGATATTGGTGTGGACTCTGACCTTGGTACAAGCTCGTCACTACTTTCAACCTAAGGTTAGGTTTGTTACTTATTGAGTACATGGGGTCGGTTGTACTCATACTACACTTCTGCACCTTGCGTGCAGATATTGGATGTTGATGTTGTTGTGATCGACGGGAGCTAGCATTGAATATGTACCTACGATCCAGCCACAACTGTCTCGTGTTCTAGGTAGCTTTAGAATTTTAAAATCTATTCATGTATATTTCAAACAGATGATGTATTTTTTTATTTCACACCAATTTTGTAAATTCTAATCTTAGAAGCTCATGATTTGTACTACTAGTCCTTGGGGAGTGTATTAGAGTCAGTTAAATATTAATTGAATCGGATTGTTGTTATTTGGCTTACCTAGCGGGTGAGGTTAGGTGCCATCATGGCTAGTTGGATTTTGGGTCGTGACAAGTTGGTATCAGAGCTCTAGGTTCATAGGTACTACAAGTCATAAGCAAGTGTCTAGTAGAGTCATGTGGATCGGTATGATGACGTCCATACTTATCTTCGAGAGGCTACAAGGCATTTTAGGATAAACTTCTCATCTTTCTTTATTTATCGTGCGACATTGATTCGGCTTGAAGCGTACCTCTTTGAATTCATTCCTGTAACGACCCGGCCAATTATTTCAAGAGTTATAGCCCCGTTTCCCCCATTTCTAATTCTTTTGTGCTTTACAGCTGTATTATGTCTTACCGGGTTGGTTGGTTTGGGTCCGGAGTGGTTTTGGAGCGAATTGAGACACTTATTCTCTTAATTGGAAGCTTAAGTTGGAAAAGTTGACCGGATGTCGACTTATGGGAAAATGACCTCGGATTTGAATTTTTATGGTTTTGTTAGCTCCGTTAGTTGATTTCAGACTTAGGAGCGCGTCCGGAATGTGATTTGGACGTCCATAGTAGAAATAGGCTTGAATTGGCGAAAGTTAGAATTTTGGCGATTTTGGCTAGTAGTGGAAATTTTGATATCCAGGTCGGATTGGATTTCCAGAAGTTGAAATAGGTTCGTGGTGTCATTTTTGACTTGTGTGTAAAATTTGAGGTCAATCGGACATGGTTTGGTAGGTTTCGGCGTCGTTGTGGAATTCAGAAGTTTAGAAGTTCTTTAGGCTTGAATCTGGGTGTAATTTGATGTTTTGATGTTGTTTTGAGGGATTCGAAGGTTCTACTAAGTTCATATCGGGTTATAGGACTTGTTGGTATAATTGGTTGAGGTCCCGGAGGCCTCGGGCTGATTGCGGGTGGTTAACGGCTTGATGGGAGTTGAGGAATTGCAGCTGAAGTTGCAGCTACTGGTGTAACCGCACCTACGGAGTGGGAACCACAGGTGCTAGCCCGTAAAAGTGAAGGAGGAGCCGCCGATGCGGCTAAGGAGGATCTGGGCAGAAGGCGCAAGTGCGATGATATTCCCGCACCTGCAATGGTCGCAGAAGCGGATTTAGGGGCGCAGGTGCGATGTAGTTCCCGCACCCGCGAAGAGCGCAGATGCGGTCACTTGATCGCAGGAGCAGAGGCAGTGTTTTAGTGATTTTCCGTAGAAGCGGGGCTTTGCCCGCAGATGCGGCTCCGCAGATACGGAAATGGAGCCGCAGGTGCGAGAAGTCTCGGGCAGAACCTATAAATAGAAGACTTCGAGAGTTTTCACCATTTTCATCATTTTTGAGCTCGGATTTTGGGGATTTTGAGAGAGTTTTAGGAGTAATCACTGAGGTAAGTTCCTTGTTCCTATTTATCTTCAATAATGGTGTTTTCCCACTGATTTTTACACCTAGTTGGTGAGTGTTTGAGGTGAGATTTGGGAGATTAGGGCTTGGGAGTTGGAGAGTGAATTTTGGGGTTTTGGAGGGGCAATTGAGGTCGGATTTTGATAAATTTGGTATGGTTAGACTCGTGAGTGAATGGACTTTCGGGTTTAATGACTTTCGTCGGGTTTCGAGTCGTGGGCCCGGGGGGCGGGTTGAGCCAATTTCAAATTTTGGACTATATTTTAGTAGTTTTCTTGTGGAATTGATCCTTTTAGCTAATATTGATTATCTCGTACTGTTTGTGGCTAGATTCGGGGCATTTGGCGGCCGATTCGAGAGGCAAAGGCATTTCAGAGTAGGATTTCTGCGCAGTTGAGGTAAGTAACAGCCTTAAATCTAGTTTTGAGGGTATGAAACCCCGAGAATTGGTATGATGTGTATATTTGCAGGTGACGCACATGCTAGGTGACGGGAGTGTGAGCGTGCACCGTGAGGGATTGTGACTTGGTCCGTCCCGTGAGACTGTAAAGTCGAATAACCATTGTTATTACTTATTTTTCCTTTTCTTTGAGCAATTGACTGCCTTTCATGTTAGAAACCATGCTTAGGCCATATGATATCACTGTTGGGACCCACAACAGTCGTATACTTGTTGAATTGACTGCTAATTGTTGTCTTGTACTCAATCATAGTCTTACTTGTGTGTTATATCTCTGTTCCCTCTCATTTCTTGTTGATACTTGTTGTATTCTCGGTTTGGGCTAATTATTATGATATTCTGTGAGCCCAAGGGGCTGGAGAGGTTAGTGACTGAGATAGGGCCTGAGTGACGAGCTGCAAGCTGTGAGGTATATGGATCGGGTTGCGCGCCGCAATAAGCCTTCGAGCTATATATATATATATTATTATTGGATCGGGTTACACGCCGAAACAATATTGGATCGAGTTGCACGCCGCAACATTACTGGATCGGGTTGCACGCCGTAACAATATTAGATCGGGCTGCACTCCGCAACAATATAGCGCTTGGACTGAAGGATCCCCTCCGGAGTCTATACCCCCCTAGTGAGCGCATGTGCCTATAGAGAGTGTGTATTGAGGGCTGAGAGCTGAGAGTATGAGCTGTTGAGATGAGTTGAGTGACTGCTACCTTGTGAGGATGTACTTGCTTTTATTTATTATTTCACTTAGTTGTTATCTGCTGTTGTTGTGAAATTTTTGGAAGATTCATATCTGTTTTACTTGAGCTCGAACTGATTTTACTTATACCACCGGATTTGAAAGCATGTTTACTCTTTATTGAAAACTTTTTAAATAATCTGTATTTTTAAAGCTCGTCACTGCTTCTCAGTTCCTTATTTAATTTTGTTACTTGCTGAGTTGGTTGTACTCATGCTACACCCTGCACTTCATGTGCAGATCCAGGTGTGTACGGTTCTGGCGGTCGCTGAGTTCGTGCGCGAGCTGATTATCGGAGACTTACGAGGTAGCTGCCGGCGTCCGCAGTCCTTGTTTCTCCTTTCTTATTATCTTTTCTCTCTTGTATTGGCATTTGGCACAGACTGTAGTAGACTCTGTTTCTAGATGGGTTGTTAGATGCTCATGACTTAGTGACACCCCGATGTCGGGCTATCATTCTGCACTTGTGTTTTGGATTTTTACCCCGTTATTATGTAAACCTTCAGTTATTTTAATTGCTTTAGCTCACTTCAGTTATATATTGAAAGCATATTGAGAATGTCGGCTTGCCTAGTTCCACGATAGGCGCCATCACGACTGGTTAGGTATTTGGGTCGTGACAAGTTGGTGTGAGAGCCTAGGTTACATAGGTCTCATGAGTCATGAGCAGGTTTAGTAGAGTCTTGAGGATCGGTACGAAGACGTCTGTACTTATCTTCGAGAGGCTACATAACCCTTAGGAAACCCCACATTCTTGAATTCTTGTCGTGCGAATCTGTTGATTCTAGTAACTAAACATCTGTTGTTTCATTCTCTCACAGATGGTGAGGACTTGTACTACGGGGCAAGATAGACAGCCACCAGTACCACCAGCCAGGGCCGCGAGAGGCCGAGGTCACGGTAGGGGCAGAGGTGCAGCCCGCACAACAGCTGGGGCAGTACCTGCAGATCCACCAGTTGCCCCAGATCAGGACCAGATTCCAGTAGTGGATGCACTAGCTCAGGCACCACCTGTGCCTATTGTGATTCCTGGCATTCAGGAGGCCTTAGCTCAGATTCTGACCACGTGTACCAGTCTTGCTCAGGCGGTCTATATTTAGGCCACAGCAGCCACTTCTCAGGCCGGGGAAAGCGCTCGGACTCCCGCCGCCCGCACGCCAATGCAGGTGGTACAGGGATTCCATACACTGGGGGCACCACCAGCCCAGCTGATTGCAGCTGCTCAGGACTATGTGGTTCCTGCTATGCCTGAGGATGAGCAACGTAGTTTGGAGAGGTTTGGGAGATTCCAGCCTCCATACAAGGTATCTTGGACAGGTGTCAGAGGATACTCCGTACATCAGGTATTCTGGAGATCAGTGGGGTCTCGTTCACTACCTTTCAGTTCTATGGGGCTACATTCAGTTGGTGGGAGGCTTACGAGAGACGTAGGCCGGTCGACGCAACACTCCTTACTTGGCAGCAGTTCTCTGTTATCTTTCTGGAGAAGTTCGTGCCTCAGTCTCGTAGAGAGGAGTTGCGCATACAGTTTGAGCAGCTTCGTCAGGGTGATATGTCTGTGATGCAGTATGAGATGCGATTCTCGAAGTTGGCCCGTCATGCTATCTGGTTGGTTCCCATAGACAGGGAGAGGATCAGGAGGTTTATAGATGGCCTCACTTTTCAGCTGCGATTGCTTATGACCAGAGAAAGAGTGTCTGGTGCTACTTTTTATGAGGTTGTCGACATTGCTTGTCAGATTGAGATGGTTTGCAGTCAGGAGAGGGTTCAGAGGGAGGCCAAGAGGCCTCGTGGACAAGGTGGATTTAGCGGTGCTCCTTTTGGGGGTCAGTTCCAGCACGGTAGAGGCCATCCTTTCAGACATGCTCAGACGGCTCGTCCAGTTCACCGTGGTGCATCATATGGCCATGGTTCTCATAGTTATCAGCAGGTCCGTTCATCTCTCGGTGCCCTCCCAGTGCAGAGTTCCTCCCATACTCCATCGGGTCAGGGTTCGTCTATGCTAGGTCCTTCTGCTAGTTATCTTATGCCCGGGGCTCCCTTCAGTCCCCTGCACCAGCACCGGGGAGTTGCTATGAGTGTGGGGAGTTTGGTCACATGAGGAGAGAGTGTACCCATATAGTGGGAGGTCCTGCTCCGCAGAGGAGCCAGTCTATGTCATCAGCACCAGCCCCTCCACCACCCGCTCAGCCAGCTCGGGGTGGAGCCGAGTCAGCTAGGTGTCGCTCTAGAGGGGGAGGCAGATCAGGGGGTGGCCAGTCCCGTTTCTATGCCCTCCGTGCCAGACCAGATGCCATTGCTTCAGATGCTGTGATTACAGGTATTGTCTCAGTTTGCCACAGAGATGCCTCTGTATTATTTGACCCTGGTTCCACTTATTTATATGTTTCCTCGTATTTCACTCATTTTCTGGATATTCCCCATGAGTATTTAGTCTCATCTATTCATGTATCTACTCCTGTGGGTGATACTATTATTGTGGATCGCGTATATCGGTCATGTGTGGTGACTATTGGGGGTCTGGAGACCAGAGTGGATCTTTTACTTCTCAGTATGGTCGATATTGATATGATATTGGGTATGGATTGGTTGTCTCCATGTCATGCTATTCTAGATTGTCATGCTAAGATTGTGACGTTGGCGATGCCGGGGTTACCGAGGGTTGAGTGGAGCGGTTCTATAGACTATGTTCCCAGTAGAGTGATTTCATACTTGAAGGCTTAGCGGATGGTTGAGAAGGGTTGTCTATCCTATTTGGCTTTTGTGAAGGATGTTAGTGCAGAGACTCTTGTCATTGATTCTGATCCAGTGGTGCGTGATTTTCCGGATGTTTTTCCTGCAGACCTTCCGGGCATGCCGCCTGACAGGAATATTAACTTCGGTATTGATTTGGTGCCGGGCACTCAGCCCATTTCTATTCCACCGTATCGTATTGTGCCGACAAGGTTGAAAGAATTGAAGGAACAGCTTCAGGAACTCCTTGATAAGGGGTTTATTCGGCCTAGCGTGTCACCTTGGGGTGCATCCAGTTCTATTTGTGAAGAAGAAGGATGGTACTATGAGAATGTGCATTGATTACAGACAGTTGAACAAGGTCACAGTCAAGAACAAGTATCCTTTGCCACGCATTGATGATCTATTTGACCAGCTTCAGGGGCAAGGGTGTTCTCTAAGATTGATTTGAGATCAGGGTATCACCAGCTGAAGATTCGGGATTCGGATATTCTTAAGACAACTTTCAGGACCCGATATGGCCATTATGAGTTCCTGTGATGTATTTTGGGCTGACTAACGCCCCAACAACGTTCATGCATTTGATGAACAGTGTGTTTCAGCCTTATTTGGACTCGTTCGTTGTTGTATTCATTGATGATATCTTGGTGTACTCTCGTAGCTAGGAGGAGCATGCCCAACATCTGAGGATTGTGTTAAAGAGATTGAGGGAGGAGAATCTTTATGCAAAGTTCTCCAAGTGTGAGTTTTGGCTCGGTTCAGTGGCGTTCTTGGGGCACATGGGGTCCAGCGTGGGTATTCAGGTAGATCCGAAGAAGATAAAGGCGGTGCAAAGTTGGCCCAGACCGTCCTCAGCCACAGAAATTATGAGCTTTCTTGGTTTGGCGGGCTATTACCGTCGTTTCGTGGAGGGTTTTTCATCTATTGCATCACCCTTAACCAAATTGACCCAAAAGGGTGCTCCATTCAGGTGGTCAGATGAGTGCGAGGAGAGCTTTCAGAAGCTCAAGATTGCTTTGACCACGGCCCCAGTTCTAGTTCTTCCATCAGCTTCTGGTTCTTACACAGTGTATTGTGATGCCTCACGGATAGGAATTGGATATGTTCTGATGTAGGAGGGTAGAGTGATTGCTTATGTTTCGCGCCAGTTAAAGACCCATGAAAAGAACTATCCTGTCCATGATCTTGAGTTAGCAGCTATTATGCACGACTTGAAGATTTGACGGCTCTATCTGTACGGGGTTCATTGTGAGATCTACACTGATCACCGGAGTTTGCAGCATCTATTCAAGCAGAAGGATCTTAACTTGCGTCAGCGAAGGTGGTTGGAGCTTCTCAAGAACTATGATATTACCATTTTGTACCATCCCGGGAAGGCCAATGTGGTGGCCGATACCCTGAGTTACCGGGCGGAGAGTTTGGAAAGTTTAGCATATCTTCCAGCAGTAGAGAGACCCTTGGCATTGGATATTCAGGCCTTAGCTAGCCAGCTTGTCAGATTGGATATTTTGGAGCCGAGTCGGGTATTGGCTTGTGTGGGCTCTAGGTCTTCTCTTTATGATCGTATCAGGGAGCGTCAGTATAATGATCCCCATCTGCTTGTCCTCCAGGATAAGGTTCGGTGAGGTGATGCTAGACATGTGACTATTGGTGATGATGGCGTGTTGAGGATGCAGGGCCGGATATGTGTGCCCAATGTGGATGGGCTTCGGGAGTTGATTCTTGAGGAGGCCCACAGCTCGCGGTATTTCATTCATCCGGGTGCCGAGAAGATGTACCAGGATTTGAGACAACACTATTGGTGGAAGAGGATGAAGAAGGATATAGTTGGGTTTGTGGCTCGGTGTCTCAACTGTCAGCAGGTTAAGTATGAGCATCAGAGACAGGGTGGCTTGCTTCAAAGGTTAGAGATCCCAAAGTGGAAGTGGGAGCGGATCACCATGGATTTCATAGTTGGGCTCCCACGGATTTCGAGGAAGTTCGATGCTATTTGGGTGATTGTGGATCGGCTGACCAAGTCCGCGCGCTTCATTCCAGTTGGTACTACTTATTCTTCAGAGCGGTTGGCTGAGATTTACATCCGAGAGATTGTTCGCCTTCATGGTGTCCCAGTTTCCATCATTTTAGATAGAGGCACACAATTTACATCGCAGTTTTGGAGGGCCGTGCAGCGAGAGTTGGGTACTCAGGTTGAGTTGAGCACAACCTTTCACCCTCAGACGGATGGACAGTCCGAGCGCACTATCCATATATTGGAGGACATGTTCCGTGCTTGTGTCATCGATTTTGGGGGTTAATGGGACCAGTTTCTTCCACTTGTTGAGTTTGCATATAACAACAATTATCAGCCGAGCATTCAGATGGCTCCGTACGAGGCTTTATATGGGAGGCAGTGTAGATCTCCAGTGGGATGGTTTAAGCCGGGTGAGGCTAGGCTCTTGGGTATATACTTGGTCCAGGATGCCTTAGACAAGCTGAAATTGATTCAGGAGCGCCATCGCACGACACAGTCTAGGAAAAAGAGCTATGCTGACAGGAAGATCCGTGATGTGTCTTTCATGGTTGAGGAGAAGGTTCTACTAAAGGTATTACCCATGAAGGGTGTTATGAGGTTTGGGAAGAAGGGCAAGTTGAGCCCTCGGTTCATTGGGCCTTTTGAGGTACTTCAGAGGATCGAAGAGGTGACTTACAAGCTTGCCTTGCCACCTAGCTTGTCGAGTGTGCATCCAGTATTTCATGTTTCTATGCTTAAGAAGTATATCGGCGATCCGTCCCATGTTTTGGATTTCAGCACGGTTTAGTTAGATGGTGATATGACTTATGATGTGGAGCCGGTGGCCATTTTGGAGCGGCAGGTTCAGAAGTTGAGGTCAAAGGATATAACTTCAGTGAAGGTGCAGTGGAGAGGCCAGCCTGTAGAGGAGGCCACTTGGTAGACCGAGCGGGAGATGCGGGGCAGATATCTACACCTATTTGAGACTCCAAGTATATTTCTAGACCCGTTCGAGGACGAACGTTTGTTTAAGAGGGGGAGGATGTAATGACCCGGCTGGTCATTTCCCGTTTCCCCCATTTCTGCTTCTTTTGTGCTTTACAGCTGTATTATGTCTTACCGAGTTGGTTGGTTCAGGTCCAGAGTAGTTTTGGAGAGAATTGAAACACTTAGTATCTAAATTGGAAGCTTAAGTTGGAAAAGTCGACCGGATGCCGACTTGTGGGAAAACGACCTCCGATTTAAATTTTTATGGTTCGGTTAGCTCTGTTAGGTTATTTTGGACTTAGGAGCACATCCGGAATGTGATTTGGAGGTCCGTAGTAAAAATAGTCTTGAATTGGCGAAAGTTGGAATTTTGGTGATTTTGGCCGACAGTGGAAATTTTGATATCGGGGTCGGATTGGATTTCCGGAAGTTGGAATAGGTTCGTGGTGTCATTTTTGACTTGTGTGTAAAATTTGAGGTCAATCGGACGTGGTTTGGTAGGTTTCGGCATCGTTGTGGAATTCGAAAGTTTAGAAGTTCTTTAGGCTTGAATCCGGGTGTAATTTGGCATTTTGATATTGTTTTGAGGGATTCAAAGATTCGACTAAGTTCGTATCGGCTCGCGTCTGCGGTTCCCACTCCGTAGGTGCATCGATTTTGGGGGTTCATGGGACCAGTTTCTTCCACTCGCGGAGTTTGTATATAACAACAATTATCAGCCGAGCATTCAGATTGCTCCATACGAGGCTTTAAATGGGAGGCGGTGTAGATCTCCAGTGGGATGGTTTGAGCCGGGTGAGGCTAGGCTCTTGGGTACATACTTGGTCCAGGATGCCTTAGACAAGGTGAAATTGATTCAGGAGCGCCTTCGCACGACGCAGTCTAGGAAAAAGAGCTATGCTGACAGGAAGGTCCGTGATGTGTCTTTCATGGTTGAGGAGAAGGTTCTGCTAAAGGTATTACCCATGAAGGGTGTTATGAGGTTTGGGAAGAAGGGCAAGTTGAGCCCTCGGTTCATTGGGCCTTTTGAGGTACTTCAGAGGATCGAAGAGGTGGCTTACAAGCTTGCCTTGCCACTAGCTTGTCGAGTGTGCATCCAGTATTTCATGTTTCTATGCTTCAGAAGTATATCGGCGATCCGTCCCATGTTTTGGATTTCAGCACGGTTTAGTTAGATGGTGATATGACTTATGATGTGGAGCCGGTGGCCATTTTGGAGCGGCAGGTTCGGAAGTTGAGGTCAAAGGATATAGCTTCAGTGAAGGTGCAGTGGAGAGGTCAGCCTGTAGAGGAGGCCACTTGGTAGACCGAGTGGGAGATGTGGGGCAGATATCTACACCTATTTGAGACTCCAGGTATATTTCTAGACCCGTTCGAGGACGAACGTTTGTTTAAGAGGGGAAGGATGTAATGACCCAGCTGGTCGTTTCCCGTTTCCCCCATTTCTGCTTCTTTTGTGCTTTACAGCTGTATTATGTCTTACCGGGTTGGTTGGTTCAGGTCCGGAGTAGTTTTGGAGAGAATTGAAACACTTAGTCTCTAAATTGGAAGCTTAAGTTGGAAAAGTCGACCGGATGTCGACTTGTGGGAAAACGACCTCGGATTTAAATTTTTATGGTTCGGTTAGCTCCGTTAGGTGATTTTGGACTTAGTAGCACATCCATAATGTGATTAGGAGGTCCGTAGTAAAAATAGGCTTGAATTGGCGAAAGTTGGAATTTTGGCAATTTTGGCCAGTTGTGGAAATTTTGATATCGGGGTCGGATTGGATTTGCGGAAGTTGGAATAGGTTCGTGGTGTCATTTTTGACTTGTGTGTAAAATTTGAGGTCAATCGGACGTGATTTGGTAGGTTTCGGCATCGTTGTGGAATTCGGAAGTTTAGAAGTTCTTTAGGCTTGAATCCGGGTGTAATTTGGCATTTTGATATTGTTTTGAGGGATTCAAAGATTCGACTAAGTTCGTATCGGCTCGCGTCTGCGGTTCCCACTCCGTAGGTGCATCGATTTTGGGGGTTCATGGGACCAGTTTCTTCCACTCGCGGAGTTTGTATATAACAACAATTATCAGCCGAGCATTCAGATTGCTCCATACGAGGCTTTAAATGGGAGGCGGTGTAGATCTCCAGTGGGATGGTTTGAGCCAGGTGAGGCTAGGCTCTTGGGTACATACTTGGTCCAGGATGCCTTAGACAAGGTGAAATTGATTCAGGAGCGCCTTCGCACGACGCAGTCTAGGAAAAAGAGCTATGCTGACAGGAAGGTCCATGATGTGTCTTTCATGGTTGAGGAGAAGGTTCTGCTAAAGGTATTACCCATGAAGGGTGTTATGAGGTTTGGGAAGAAGGGCAAGTTGAGCCCTCGGTTCATTGGGCCTTTTGAGGTACTTCAGAGGATCGAAGAGGTGGCTTACAAGCTTGCCTTGCCACCTAGCTTGTCGAGTGTGCATCCAGTATTTCATGTTTCTATGCTTCAGAAGTATATCGGCGATCCGTCCCATGTTTTGGATTTCAGCACGGTTTAGTTAGATGGTGATATGACTTATGATGTGGAGCCGGTGGCCATTTTTGAGCGGCAGGTTCGGAAGTTGAGGTCAAAGGATATAGCTTCAGTAAAGGTGCAGTGGAGAGGTCAGCCTGTAGAGGAGGCCACTTGGTAGACCGAGTGGGAGATGTGGGGCAGATATCTACACCTATTTGAGACTCCAGGTATATTTCTAGACCCGTTCGAGGACGAACGTTTGTTTAAGAGGGGAAGGATGTAATGACCCAGCTGGTCGTTTCCCGTTTCCCCCATTTCTGCTTCTTTTGTGCTTTACAGCCGTATTATGTCTTACTGGGTTGGTTGGTTCAGGTCCGGAGTAGTTTTGGAGAGAATTGAAACACTTAGTCTCTAAATTGGAAGTTTAAGTTGGAAAAGTCGACCGGATGTCGACTTGTGGGAAAACGACCTCGGATTTAAATTTTTATTGTTCGGTTAGCTCCATTAGGTGATTTTGGACTTATTAGCACATCCATAATGTGATTAGGAGGTCCGTAGTAAAAATAGGCTTGAATTGGCGAAAGTTGGAATTTTGGCAATTTTGGCCGGTAGTGGAAATTTTGATATCGGGGTCGGATTGGATTTCCGGGAGTTGGAATAGGTTCGTGGTGTCATTTTTGACTTGTGTGTAAAATTTGAGGTCAATCGGACGTGGTTTGGTAGGTTTCGGCATCGTTGTGGAATTCGGAAGTTTAGAAGTTCTTTAGGCTTGAATCCGGGTGTAATTTGGCATTTTGATATTGTTTTGAGGGATTCAAAGATTCGACTAAGTTCGTATCGGCTCGCGTCTGCGGTTCCCACTCCGTAGGTGCATCGATTTTGGGGGTTCATGGGACCAGTTTCTTCTACTCGCGGAGTTTGTATATAACAACAATTATCAGCCGAGCATTCAGATTGCTCCATACGAGGCTTTAAATGGGAGGCGGTGTAGATCTCCAGTGGGATGGTTTGAGCCGGGTGAGGCTAGGCTCTTGGGTACATACTTGGTCCAGGATGCCTTAGACAAGGTGAAATTGATTCAGGAGCGCCTTCGCACGACGCAGTCTAGGAAAAAGAGCTATGCTGACAGGAAGGTCCATGATGTGTCTTTCATGGTTGAGGAGAAGGTTCTGCTAAAGGTATTACCCATGAAGGGTGTTATGAGGTTTGGGAAGAAGGGCAAGTTGAGCCCTCGGTTCATTGGGCCTTTTGAGGTACTTCAGAGGATCGAAGAGGTGGCTTACAAGCTTGCCTTGCCACCTAGCTTGTCGAGTGTGCATCCAGTATTTCATGTTTCTATGCTTCAGAAGTATATCGGCGATCCGTCCCATGTTTTGGATTTCAGCACGGTTTAGTTAGATGGTGATATGACTTATGATGTGGAGCCGGTGGCCATTTTGGAGCGGCAGGTTCGGAAGTTGAGGTCAAAGGATATAGCTTCAGTGAAGGTGCAGTGGAGAGGTCAGCCTGTAAAGGAGGCCACTTGGTAGACCGAGTGGGAGATGTGGGGCAGATATCTACACCTATTTGAGACTCCAGGTATATTTCTAGACCCGTTCGAGGACGAACGTTTGTTTAAGAGGGGAAGGATGTAATGACCCAGCTGGTCGTTTCCCGTTTCCCCCATTTCTGCTTCTTTTGTGCTTTACAGCTGTATTATGTCTTACCGGGTTGGTTGGTTCAGGTCCGGAGTAGTTTTGGAGAGAATTGAAACACTTAGTCTCTAAATTGGAAGTTTAAGTTGGAAAAGTCGACCGGATGTCGACTTGTGGGAAAACGACCTCAGATTTAAATTTTTATTGTTCGGTTAGCTCCGTTAGGTGATTCTGGACTTAGTAGCACATCCATAATGTGATTAGGAGGTCCGTAGTAAAAATAGGCTTGAATTGGCGAAAGTTGGAATTTTGGCAATTTTGGCCGGTAGTGGAAATTTTGATATCGGGGTCGGATTGGATTTCCGGAAGTTGGAATAGGTTCGTGGTGTCATTTTTGACTTGTGTGTAAAATTTGAGGTCAATCGGACGTGGTTTGGTAGGTTTCGGCATCGTTGTGGAATTCGGAAGTTTAGAAGTTCTTTAGGCTTGAATCCGGGTGTAATTTGGCATTTTGATATTGTTTTGAGGGATTCAAAGATTCGACTAAGTTCGTATCGGCTCGCGTCTGCGGTTCCCACTCCGTAGGTGCATCGATTTTGGGGGTTCATGGGACCAGTTTCTTCCACTCGTGGAGTTTGTATATAACAACAATTATCAGCCGAGCATTCAGATTGCTCCATACGAGGCTTTAAATGGGAGGCGGTGTAGATCTCCAGTGGGATGGTTTGAGCCGGGTGAGGCTAGGCTCTTGGGTACATACTTGGTCCAGGATGCCTTAGACAAGGTGAAATTGATTCAGGAGCGCCTTCGCACGACGCAGTCTAGGAAAAAGAGCTATGCTGACAGGAAGGTCCATGATGTGTCTTTCATGGTTGAGGAGAAGGTTCTGCTAAAGGTATTACCCATGAAGGGTGTTATGAGGTTTGGGAAGAAGGGCAAGTTTAGCCCTCGGTTCATTGGGCCTTTTGAGGTACTTCAGAGGATCGAAGAGGTGGCTTACAAGCTTGCCTTGCCACCTAGCTTGTCGAGTGTGCATCCAGTATTTTCATGTTTCTATGCTTCAGAAGTATATCGGCGATCCGTCCCATGTTTTGGATTTCAGCACGGTTTAGTTAGATGGTGATATGACTTATGATGTGGAGCCGGTGGCCATTTTGGAGCGGCAGGTTCGGAAGTTGAGGTCAAAGGATATAGCTTCAGTGAAGGTGCAGTGGAGAGGTCAGCCTGTAGAGGAGGCCACTTGGTAGACCGAGTGGGAGATGTGGGGCAGATATCTACACCTATTTGAGACTCCAGGTATATTTCTAGACCCGTTCGAGGACGAACGTTTGTTTAAGAGGGGAAGGATGTAATGACCCAGCTGGTCGTTTCCCGTTTCCCCCATTTCTGCTTCTTTTGTGCTTTACAGCTGTATTATGTCTTACCGGGTTGGTTGGTTCAGGTCCGGAGTAGTTTTGGAGAGAATTGAAACACTTAGTCTCTAAATTGGAAGTTTAAGTTGGAAAAGTCGACCGGATGTCGACTTGTGGGAAAACGACCTCGGATTTAAATTTTTATTGTTCGGTTAGCTCCGTTAGGTGATTTTGGACTTAGTAGCACATCCATAATGTGATTAGGAGGTCCGTAGTAAAAATAGGCTTGAATTGGCGAAAGTTGGAATTTTGGCAATTTTGGCCGGTAGTGGAAATTTTGATATCGGGGTCGGATTGGATTTCCGGAAGTTGGAATAGGTTCGTGGTGTCATTTTTGACTTGTGTGTAAAATTTGAGGTCAATCGGACGTGGTTTGGTAGGTTTCGGCATCGTTGTGGAATTCGGAAGTTTAGAAGTTCTTTAGGCTTGAATCCGGGTGTAATTTGGCATTTTGATATTGTTTTGAGGGATTCAAAGATTCGACTAAGTTCGTATCGGCTCGCGTCTGCGGTTCCCACTCCGTAGGTGCATCGATTTTGGGGGTTCATGGGACCAGTTTCTTCCACTCGCGGAGTTTGTATATAACAACAATTATCAGCCGAGCATTCAGATTAATCCATACGAGGCTTTAAATGGGAGGCGGTGTAGATCTCCAGTGGGATGGTTTGAGCCGGGTGAGGCTAGGCTCTTGGGTACATACTTGGTCCAGGATGCCTTAGACAAGGTGAAATTGATTCAGGAGCGCCTTCGCACGACGCAGTCTAGGAAAAAGAGCTATGCTGACAGGAAGGTCCATGATGTGTCTTTCATGGTTGAGGAGAAGGTTCTGCTAAAGGTATTACCCATGAAGGGTGTTATGAGGTTTGGGAAGAAGGGCAAGTTGAGCCCTCGGTTCATTGGGCCTTTTGAGGTACTTCAGAGGATCGAAGAGGTGGCTTACAAGCTTGCCTTGCCACCTAGCTTGTCGAGTGTGCATCCAGTATTTCATGTTTCTATGCTTCAGAAGTATATCGGCGATCCGTCCCATGTTTTGGATTTCAGCACGGTTTAGTTAGATGGTGATATGACTTATGATGTGGAGCCGGTGGCCATTTTGGAGCGGCAGGTTCGGAAGTTGAGGTCAAAGGATATAGCTTCAGTGAAGGTGCAGTGGAGAGGTCAGCCTGTAGAGGAGGCCACTTGGTAGACCGAGTGGGAGATGTGGGGCAGATATCTACACCTATTTGAGACTCCAGGTATATTTCTAGACCCGTTCGAGGACGAACGTTTGTTTAAGAGGGGAAGGATGTAATGACCCAGCTGGTCGTTTCCCGTTTCCCCCATTTCTGCTTCTTTTGTGCTTTACAGCTGTATTATGTCTTACCGGGTTGGTTGGTTCAGGTCCGGAGTAGTTTTGGAGAGAATTGAAACACTTAGTCTCTAAATTGGAAGTTTAAGTTGGAAAAGTCGACCGGATGTCGACTTGTGGGAAAACGACCTCAGATTTAAATTTTTATTGTTCGGTTAGCTCCGTTAGGTGATTTTGGACTTAGTAGCACATCCATAATGTGATTAGGAGGTCCGTAGTAAAAATAGGCTTGAATTGGCGAAAGTTGGAATTTTGGCAATTTTGGCCGGTAGTGGAAATTTTGATATCGGGGTCGGATTGGATTTCCGGAAGTTGGAATAGGTTCGTGGTGTCATTTTTGACTTGTGTGTAAAATTTGAGGTCAATCGGACGTGGTTTGGTAGGTTTCGGCATCGTTGTGGAATTCGGAAGTTTAGAAGCTCTTTAGGCTTGAATCCGGGTGTAATTTGGCATTTTGATATTGTTTTGAGGGATTCAAAGATTCGACTAAGTTCGTATCGGCTCGCGTCTGCGGTTCCCACTCCGTAGGTGCATCGATTTTGGGGGTTCATGGGACTAGTTTCTTCCACTCGCGGAGTTTGTATATAACAACAATTATCAGCCGAGCATTCAGATTGCTCCATACGAGGCTTTAAATGGGAGGCGGTGTAGATCTCTAGTGGGATGGTTTGAGCCGGGTGAGGCTAGGCTCTTGGGTACATACTTGGTCCAGGATGCCTTAGACAAGGTGAAATTGATTCAGGAGCGCCTTCGCACGACGCAGTCTAGGAAAAAGAGCTATGCTGACAGGAAGGTCCGTGATGTGTCTTTCATGGTTGAGGAGAAGGTTCTGCTAAAGGTATTACCCATGAAGGGTGTTATGAGGTTTGGGAAGAAGGGCAAGTTGAGCCCTCGGTTCATTGGGCCTTTTGAGGTACTTCAGAGGATCGAAGAGGTGGCTTACAAGCTTGCCTTGCCACTAGCTTGTCGAGTGTGCATCCAGTATTTCATGTTTCTATGCTTCAGAAGTATATCGGCGATCCGTCCCATGTTTTGGATTTCAGCACGGTTTAGTTAGATGGTGATATGACTTATGATGTGGAGCCGGTGGCCATTTTGGAGCGGCAGGTTCGGAAGTTGAGGTCAAAGGATATAGCTTCAGTGAAGGTGCAGTGGAGAGGTCAGCCTGTAGAGGAGGCCACTTGGTAGACCGAGCGGGAGATGCTGGGCAGATATCTACACCTATTTGAGACTCCAGGTATATTTCTAGACCCGTTCGAGGACGAACGTTTGTTTAAGAGGGGGAGGATGTAATGACCCAGCTGGTCGTTTCCCGTTTCCCCCATTTCTGCTTCTTTTGTGCTTTACAGCTATATTATGTCTTACCGGGTTGGTTGGTTCAGGTCCGGAGTAGTTTTGGAGAGAATTGAAACACTTAGTCTCTAAATTGGAAGCTTAAGTTGGAAAAGTCGACCGGATGTCGACTTGTGGGAAAACGACCTCGGATTTAAATTTTTACGGTTCGGTTAGCTCCGTTAGGTGATTTTGGACTTAGTAGCACATCCATAATGTGATTAGGAGGTCCGTAGTAAAAATAGGCTTGAATTGGCGAAAGTTGGAATTTTGGCAATTTTGGCCAGCTGTGGAAATTTTGATATCGGGGTCGGATTGGATTTCCGGAAGTTGGAATAGGTTCGTGGTGTCATTTTTGACTTGTGTGTAAAATTTGAGGTCAATCGGACGTGGTTTGGTAGGTTTCGGCATCGTTGTGGAATTCGGAAGTTTAGAAGTTCTTTAGGCTTGAATCCGGGTGTAATTTGGCATTTTGATATTGTTTTGAGGGATTCAAAGATTCGACTAAGTTCGTATCGGCTCGCGTCTGCGGTTCCCACTCCGTAGGTGCATCGATTTTGGGGGTTCATGGGACCAGTTTCTTCTACTCGCGGAGTTTGTATATAACAACAATTATCAGCCGAGCATTCAGATTGCTCCATACGAGGCTTTAAATGGGAGGCGGTGTAGATCTCCAGTGGGATGGTTTGAGCCGGGTGAGGCTAGGCTCTTGGGTACATACTTGGTCCAGGATGCCTTAGACAAGGTGAAATTGATTCAGGAGCGCCTTCGCACGACGCAGTCTAGGAAAAAGAGCTATGCTGACAGGAAGGTCCATGATGTGTCTTTCATGGTTGAGGAGAAGGTTCTGCTAAAGGTATTACCCATGAAGGGTGTTATGAGGTTTGGGAAGAAGGGCAAGTTGAGCCCTCGGTTCATTGGGCCTTTTGAGGTACTTCAGAGGATCGAAGAGGTGGCTTACAAGCTTGCCTTGCCACCTAGCTTGTCGAGTGTGCATCCAGTATTTCATGTTTCTATGCTTCAGAAGTATATCGGCGATCCGTCCCATGTTTTGGATTTCAGCACGGTTTAGTTAGATGGTGATATGACTTATGATGTGGAGCCGGTGGCCATTTTGGAGCGGCAGGTTCGGAAGTTGAGGTCAAAGGATATAGCTTCAGTGAAGGTGCAGTGGAGAGGTCAGCCTGTAAAGGAGGCCACTTGGTAGACCGAGTGGGAGATGTGGGGCAGATATTTACACCTATTTGAGACTCCAGGTATATTTCTAGACCCGTTCGAGGACGAACGTTTGTTTAAGAGGGGAAGGATGTAATGACCCAGCTGGTCGTTTCCCGTTTCCCCCATTTCTGCTTCTTTTGTGCTTTACAGCTGTATTATGTCTTACCGGGTTGGTTGGTTCAGGTCCGGAGTAGTTTTGGAGAGAATTGAAACACTTAGTCTCTAAATTGGAAGTTTAAGTTGGAAAAGTCGACCGGATGTCGACTTGTGGGAAAACGACCTCAGATTTAAATTTTTATTGTTCGGTTAGCTCCGTTAGGTGATTCTGGACTTAGTAGCACATCCATAATGTGATTAGGAGGTCCGTAGTAAAAATAGGCTTGAATTGGCGAAAGTTGGAATTTTGGCCGGTAGTGGAAATTTTGATATCGGGGTCGGATTGGATTTCCGGAAGTTGGAATAGGTTCGTGGTGTCATTTTTGACTTGTGTGTAAAATTTGAGGTCAATCGGACGTGGTTTGGTAGGTTTCGGCATCGTTGTGGAATTCGGAAGTTTAGAAGTTCTTTAGGCTTGAATCCGGGTGTAATTTGGCATTTTGATATTGTTTTGAGGGATTCAAAGATTCGACTAAGTTCGTATCGGCTCGCGTCTGCGGTTCCCACTCCGTAGGTGCATCGATTTTGGGGGTTCATGGGACCAGTTTCTTCCACTCGTGGAGTTTGTATATAACAACAATTATCAGCCGAGCATTCAGATTGCTCCATACGAGGCTTTAAATGGGAGGCGGTGTAGATCTCCAGTGGGATGGTTTGAGCCGGGTGAGGCTAGGCTCTTGGGTACATACTTGGTCCAGGATGCCTTAGACAAGGTGAAATTGATTCAGGAGCGCCTTCGCACGACGCAGTCTAGGAAAAAGAGCTATGCTGACAGGAAGGTCCATGATGTGTCTTTCATGGTTGAGGAGAAGGTTCTGCTAAAGGTATTACCCATGAAGGGTGTTATGAGGTTTGGGAAGAAGGGCAAGTTTAGCCCTCGGTTCATTGGGCCTTTTGAGGTACTTCAGAGGATCGAAGAGGTGGCTTACAAGCTTGCCTTGCCACCTAGCTTGTCGAGTGTGCATCCAGTATTTTCATGTTTCTATGCTTCAGAAGTATATCGGCGATCCGTCCCATGTTTTGGATTTCAGCACGGTTTAGTTAGATGGTGATATGACTTATGATGTGGAGCCGGTGGCCATTTTGGAGCGGCAGGTTCGGAAGTTGAGGTCAAAGGATATAGCTTCAGTGAAGGTGCAGTGGAGAGGTCAGCCTGTAGAGGAGGCCACTTGGTAGACCGAGTGGGAGATGTGGGGCAGATATCTACACCTATTTGAGACTCCAGGTATATTTCTAGACCCGTTCGAGGACGAACGTTTGTTTAAGAGGGGAAGGATGTAATGACCCA
This sequence comes from Nicotiana tabacum, assembly GCF_000715075.1. Taxonomy (NCBI): domain Eukaryota; kingdom Viridiplantae; phylum Streptophyta; class Magnoliopsida; order Solanales; family Solanaceae; genus Nicotiana; species Nicotiana tabacum. The sequence continues at coordinate 140,688 of NW_027438374.1, read as the reverse complement.
GCTGGTCGTTTCCCGTTTCCCCCATTTCTGCTTCTTTTGTGCTTTACAGCTGTATTATGTCTTACCGGGTTGGTTGGTTCAGGTCCGGAGTAGTTTTGGAGAGAATTGAAACACTTAGTCTCTAAATTGGAAGTTTAAGTTGGAAAAGTCGACCGGATGTCGACTTGTGGGAAAACGACCTCGGATTTAAATTTTTATTGTTCGGTTAGCTCCGTTAGGTGATTTTGGACTTAGTAGCACATCCATAATGTGATTAGGAGGTCCGTAGTAAAAATAGGCTTGAATTGGCGAAAGTTGGAATTTTGGCAATTTTGGCCGGTAGTGGAAATTTTGATATCGGGGTCGGATTGGATTTCCGGAAGTTGGAATAGGTTCGTGGTGTCATTTTTGACTTGTGTGTAAAATTTGAGGTCAATCGGACGTGGTTTGGTAGGTTTCGGCATCGTTGTGGAATTCGGAAGTTTAGAAGTTCTTTAGGCTTGAATCCGGGTGTAATTTGGCATTTTGATATTGTTTTGAGGGATTCAAAGATTCGACTAAGTTCGTATCGGCTCGCGTCTGCGGTTCCCACTCCGTAGGTGCATCGATTTTGGGGGTTCATGGGACCAGTTTCTTCCACTCGCGGAGTTTGTATATAACAACAATTATCAGCCGAGCATTCAGATTAATCCATACGAGGCTTTAAATGGGAGGCGGTGTAGATCTCCAGTGGGATGGTTTGAGCCGGGTGAGGCTAGGCTCTTGGGTACATACTTGGTCCAGGATGCCTTAGACAAGGTGAAATTGATTCAGGAGCGCCTTCGCACGACGCAGTCTAGGAAAAAGAGCTATGCTGACAGGAAGGTCCATGATGTGTCTTTCATGGTTGAGGAGAAGGTTCTGCTAAAGGTATTACCCATGAAGGGTGTTATGAGGTTTGGGAAGAAGGGCAAGTTGAGCCCTCGGTTCATTGGGCCTTTTGAGGTACTTCAGAGGATCGAAGAGGTGGCTTACAAGCTTGCCTTGCCACCTAGCTTGTCGAGTGTGCATCCAGTATTTCATGTTTCTATGCTTCAGAAGTATATCGGCGATCCGTCCCATGTTTTGGATTTCAGCACGGTTTAGTTAGATGGTGATATGACTTATGATGTGGAGCCGGTGGCCATTTTGGAGCGGCAGGTTCGGAAGTTGAGGTCAAAGGATATAGCTTCAGTGAAGGTGCAGTGGAGAGGTCAGCCTGTAAAGGAGGCCACTTGGTAGACCGAGTGGGAGATGTGGGGCAGATATCTACACCTATTTGAGACTCCAGGTATATTTCTAGACCCGTTCGAGGACGAACGTTTGTTTAAGAGGGGAAGGATGTAATGACCCAGCTGGTCGTTTCCCGTTTCCCCCATTTCTGCTTCTTTTGTGCTTTACAGCTATATTATGTCTTACCGGGTTGGTTGGTTCAGGTCCGGAGTAGTTTTGGAGAGAATTGAAACACTTAGTCTCTAAATTGGAAGTTTAAGTTGGAAAAGTCGACCGGATGTCGACTTGTGGGAAAACGACCTCAGATTTAAATTTTTATTGTTCGGTTAGCTCCGTTAGGTGATTTTGGACTTAGTAGCACATCCATAATGTGATTAGGAGGTCCGTAGTAAAAATAGGCTTGAATTGGCGAAAGTTGGAATTTTGGCAATTTTGGCCGGTAGTGGAAATTTTGATATCGGGGTCGGATTGGATTTCCGGAAGTTGGAATAGGTTCGTGGTGTCATTTTTGACTTGTGTGTAAAATTTGAGGTCAATCGGACGTGGTTTGGTAGGTTTCGGCATCGTTGTGGAATTCGGAAGTTTAGAAGCTCTTTAGGCTTGAATCCGGGTGTAATTTGGCATTTTGATATTGTTTTGAGGGATTCAAAGATTCGACTAAGTTCGTATCGGCTCGCGTCTGCGGTTCCCACTCCGTAGGTGCATCGATTTTGGGGGTTCATGGGACTAGTTTCTTCCACTCGCGGAGTTTGTATATAACAACAATTATCAGCCGAGCATTCAGATTGCTCCATACGAGGCTTTAAATGGGAGGCGGTGTAGATCTCTAGTGGGATGGTTTGAGCCGGGTGAGGCTAGGCTCTTGGGTACATACTTGGTCCAGGATGCCTTAGACAAGGTGAAATTGATTCAGGAGCGCCTTCGCACGACGCAGTCTAGGAAAAAGAGCTATGCTGACAGGAAGGTCCGTGATGTGTCTTTCATGGTTGAGGAGAAGGTTCTGCTAAAGGTATTACCCATGAAGGGTGTTATGAGGTTTGGGAAGAAGGGCAAGTTGAGCCCTCGGTTCATTGGGCCTTTTGAGGTACTTCAGAGGATCGAAGAGGTGGCTTACAAGCTTGCCTTGCCACTAGCTTGTCGAGTGTGCATCCAGTATTTCATGTTTCTATGCTTCAGAAGTATATCGGCGATCCGTCCCATGTTTTGGATTTCAGCACGGTTTAGTTAGATGGTGATATGACTTATGATGTGGAGCCGGTGGCCATTTTGGAGCGGCAGGTTCGGAAGTTGAGGTCAAAGGATATAGCTTCAGTGAAGGTGCAGTGGAGAGGTCAGCCTGTAGAGGAGGCCACTTGGTAGACCGAGCGGGAGATGCTGGGCAGATATCTACACCTATTTGAGACTCCAGGTATATTTCTAGACCCGTTCGAGGACGAACGTTTGTTTAAGAGGGGGAGGATGTAATGACCCAGCTGGTCGTTTCCCGTTTCCCCCATTTCTGCTTCTTTTGTGCTTTACAGCTATATTATGTCTTACCGGGTTGGTTGGTTCAGGTCCGGAGTAGTTTTGGAGAGAATTGAAACACTTAGTCTCTAAATTGGAAGCTTAAGTTGGAAAAGTCGACCGGATGTCGACTTGTGGGAAAACGACCTCGGATTTAAATTTTTATGGTTCGGTTAGCTCCGTTAGGTGATTTTGGACTTAGTAGCACATCCATAATGTGATTAGGAGGTCCGTAGTAAAAATAGGCTTGAATTGGCAAAAGTTGGAATTTTGGCAATTTTGGCCGGCAGTGGAAATTTTGATATCGGGGTCAGATTGGATTTCCGGAAGTTGGAATAGGTTCGTGGTGTCATTTTTGACTTGTGTGTAAAATTTGAGGTCAATCGGACGTGGTTTGGTAGGTTTAGGCATCGTTGTAGAATTCAGAAGTTTAGAAGTTCTTTAGGCTTGAATCTGGGTGTAATTTGGCATTTTGATATTGTTTTGAGGGATTCAAAGATTCGACTAAGTTCGTATCGGGTTATTGGACTTGTTGGTATAATTGGTTGAGGTCCCGGAGGCCTTGGGGTGATTTCGGGTGGTTAACAGCTTGATTGGAGTTGAGGAATTGCAGCTGAAGCTGCTGCTACTGGTGTAACCGCACCTACGGAGTGGGAACCGCAGACGCGAGCCTGCAGAAGCGAAGGAGGAGCCGCAGATGCGGCTAAGGAGGATCTGGGCAGAGGACGCAAGTGTGATGGAATTCCCGCATCTACGATGGTCGCAGAAGCGGATTTAGGGGTGCAAGTGCGAGTTTGAACCGCATATGCGATGTAGTTCCCGCACCCGCGAAGAGCGTAGATGCAGTCACTTGATCGCAGGAGCAGAGGTAGTGTTTTAGTGATTTTCCATAGAAGCGAGTCTTTGCCCGCATATGCGGCACGAAAATTGAGCCGTAGGTGCGAGAAGTCTGGGCAGAACCTATAAATAGATGACTTCGAGATTTTTCACCATTTTCATAATTTTTGAGCTCAGATTTTGGTGATTTTGAGAGAGATTTCGGAGTAATCACTGAGGTAAGTTCCTTGTGCCTATTTATCTTCAATAATGGTGTTTCCCCACTGATATTTACACCTAGTTGGTGAGTGTTTGAGGTGAGATTTGGGAGATTAGGGCTTGGGAATTGGAGAGTGAATTTTGGAGGGGCATTTGAGGTCTGATTTTGATAAATTTGGTATGGTTAGACTTGTGAGTGAATGGGCTTTCGGGTTTTTTGACTTTCGTCGGGTTTCGAGACATGGGCCCGGGGGGCCGGGTTGAGCCGATTTCGGATTTTGGACTATAGTTTAGTAGTTTTCTTGTGGAATTGATCCTTTTAGCCAATATTAATTATCTTGTACTGTTTGTGGCTAGATTCGGGGCATTTGGAGGCCGATTCGAGAGGGAAAGGCATTTCAGAGTAGGATTTCTGCGCAGTTGAGGTAAGTAACAGTCTTAAATCAGGTTTTGAGGGTATGAAACCCCGAGAATTAGTATGATGTGAATATTTGGAGGTGACGCACATGCTAGGTGACGGGCATGTGAGCGTTCACCGTGAGGGATTGTGACTTGGTCCGTCCTGTGAGACTGTAAAGTCGAATAGCCATTGTTATTACTTGTTTTTCCTTGTCTTTGAGTAATTGACTGCCTTTTATGTTAGAAACCATGCTTAGGCCATATGATATCACTGTTAGGACCTGCAGTGGTCGTATACTTGTTGAATTGACTGCTAATTGCTGTCTTGTACCCAGTCACAGTCTTACTTGTGTGTTATATCTCCGTTCCCTCTCATTTCTTGTTGATACTTATTGTATTCTCGGTCTGGGCTAATTATTATGATATTCTGTGAGCACGAGGGGCTGGAGAGGTTAGTGACTGAGATAGGGCCTGAGTGCCGAGCTACAAGCTGTGAGGTATATGGATCAGGTTGCATGCCGCAACAAGCCTTCGGGATATATATATATATATATATATATATATATATATGGATCGGGTTGCACGCTGCAACAATATTGGATCGGGTTGCACGTCGCAACAATATTTGATTGGGTTGCACGCCGCAACATTATTGGATCGGGTTGCACGCCGCAATAATATTGGATCAGGCTGCACGCCGCAGCAATATAGCGCTTGGGTTAAAGGAGCCCCTCCGGAGTTTATACACCCCCAGTGAGCGCAGGTGCCTATTGAGAGTGTGTATTGAGGGTTGAGAGCCGAGAGTATGAGCTGTTGAGATGTGTTGAGTAACTGCTGCCTTGAAAGGCTGTACTTGCTTTTATTTATTGTTGCACTTAGTTGTTATCTATTGTTGTTGTGAAATTTCTGGAAGATTCATATCTGTTTTACTTGAGCTTGAACTGATTTGACTTATACCACAGGATTTGAAAGCATGTTCACTCTTTACTGAAAACGTTTTTAATGATCTGTATTTTTATAGCTCGTCACTGCTTCTCAGTTCCTTATTTAATTCTGTTACTTGCTGAGTTAGTTGTACTCATGCTACACCCTGTACTTCATGCGCAGATCCAGGTGTGTACGGTTATGGCGGTCGCTGAATTCGTGCGCGAACTAATTATCGGAGACTTACGAGGTAGCTGCCGGCGTCCGCAGTCCTTGTTTCTCCTTTCTTATTATCTTTTCTCTCTTGTATTGGCATTTGGCACAGACTGGAGTAGACTCTATTTCTAGATGGGTTGTTAGATGCTCATGACTTAGTGACACCCCGATGTCGGGCTATCATTCTGCACTTGTGTTTTGGGTTTTTACCCCGTTATTATCTAAACCTTCAGTTAGTTTAATTGCTTTAGCTCACTTCTGTTATACATTGAAAGCATATTGAGTATGTCGGCTTGCCTAGTTCCACGATAGGTGCCATCACGACTGGTTAGGTGTTTGGGTCGTGACAATTCCACTCACTCGTACACGTATGTGAACGTTCGGTATCAACTGTGCATCGACAGCTTGTGATTCTATGAACGAGGTACGAGATGTGTTTTTTGAGTTTTGGTGATGGGCCAGTCTGGAGGACTTGAGGCCAGGTTTATACCACAGCTTTGACTCGATAGTTTCAGTTGTGAGAACTTGTACATTCGGACTCATATGTCCGATAGTGTCCCTATGAATGGAAACTGTGGCTCGATGAGCGATGGAATGACTAAATGATGAGTATGATGCGACTGCGGGATGTGTTCATATGGTTTGAATGTGATGAGAAGAGTTTCTCGAGATGTAAAAAGGGCCATTGGGTGCTTGATTTCCGTATTGATTTGATGTATAAGTCTCTAGTTATGAGTATGTTGAAGGATCTTTCACATTGTTAAATCGTGGGACAAATTAAATTCTCATGTCTTGTTAATGAGTTCAGACTCAGTAAGATTAAGTGATTGCATAGTAAAGGTGGCTGCGAAAGGGTAGAGCAAGATGCCAATTTGAGGCTAAGCAGGTGGGTTATCTCCTGCAGGGTAATTTACGGATGTGTGATCCTTACAATATTGTGTGGAGAATTTCTTTTCTACCAGCAGGTTCTATATGTTGAGATTTGAATTTGAAATGGTTATGGAAGTCGACCTGACCATCACGAGAATGAAGACGGGCTTAGAAGATGAATTGAGGTACTATACGGGTTGCGTTGCATGAGCTTGTGAAGAATTTAGTTGAATCTCACTGCGATATTATGACAGTAATAGAGTAGGGGTATTGTGAGTTATTGAGTGTTTTGATTTATGACTTTGAGTCAAGTGGGGCAGTTTGCTATCTACGATTTGATTGCACAATTATGTGTTGTATTGGTTTTGGTCCGAGGCATACTTGTGGATTAGTTATGACTAGCAGAGTTTGAGATCGAGGATGACTCGAGTAAGGAAATTCCTGAATACGGGTTATATTGCGCTTTATGAGTATATGAAAATCATGGGATGAGTGAGTTGTTTATTGTGAAGGATGTAGTGCCCACGGAGTATGAACTTGATCGGTGGTGTTAAGGTAGGGTTACTTCTTTAAGTGTTATTGTGCTAATGGGGCACGTGTATTTCAGGCCATTTGGATGGTGCAATTTAGATTTGAGCAGAGTGGATGACTTTCGAAAGGGTTCTAATGGATTCAAAATGTATATGTGTCAATTGATTTTTTTCCAGAATTTGTATATCGCCAGAATCGGTTATTTACACTGGATGGTGCCGGGACTTGCGGTAATTCTGTATGACTATAGATTCTATATTTCAGTATAAGAAAGGTAAAAAGAACAATTTTAAATTCACATAAGGTCCTTTCAGAGTGGGTGTCTCGGTTGTGGTGCTTAAGAAGGAACACAACAGCTTATGGGCCTTATGGCAGTGTGGTTTATGTTGGGATTTCTAGTAGTGACCTTTGGGTAAGGATCGTGGTGTATGGCAAGGAAGAGTGTCTACTTGAGGGTAATTCGGAAAGGAATCGAAGAAACATGATAGCTTGGTAGTAAGTTGGAACAACACGGTAATGGATATGATCGGTTCTTTGGGTACTTATGATGTGGTGAGGCTCTACAGAGGTTTTGGTGGCAATATTCTTGGGTTTTGTGACCTTCATGGCTTGGTCGAGTTAGAGGAATTCAGTTATGATAGTTTGTTATGTGCAAATGGATTTTGAATAGTTCCCGATGGTTTCTACCACGGTTTAAGACTGATATTTTCCACGGGCGTAAGGAACATGTTGTGTATAGTGATTTCCACCTGGATGAGAGCAAATGGAAGGTTTCTAAACAACCGGGTATGTATTCTGCTAGTGACTCAGAGTGTTAATGAGGTTAGAATGGGTACTATCAAGTTTTATTACTGTATATTTGGGAGGATAATATCGAAAGTCGGCTTAGATTCCGTGTGTTTCTTTCATTATCGGCAGTGTACGAAGGTTTTGGGAACGAGGTTTTGTTTGATATGGGGTTTAATACTAGTACCAGGTTGGTTTTGAGTAGTTACTGTGATCGGAAATGGTGCTGCGGGTATGCGAGTTGTGTAGTATGTAATGTGATTACATCTGGGATTACAGTTAAGGCTTAATACAGATTGTTCAGATTTATACAGTGTGTAGATGTGAGATTCAGGTCTTGAAAAGAATTTTAGATGTTAGAAATTGGGGTCCAAGGTTTATGGGCTAAAGTTAAATTAATGATTTTCAATTATGTTATATTGTCAGGCCTATATGGAAAAGGGTGATGTGGTATCACCCCCGGGTATATGCGCGGTAAGGTGGAATAGTGATTTGAAGGTTTAGGAACCACTCTTGGCATGTTCGAGGACGAACATATATTTAAGTGGGGGAGTATGTAACGACCCGACTTGTCGTTACGAACATTTACGCTCCTTTCAACTGTTTGAAGTCTTGAATAGCTTTATATGATGTATTATGACGTGTGTGAATCGTCGGTTTTGGTTTTTCAGGTGTTTTAGAATTAGTTTGGAAGAATGAATTTCATGTTTGAAGCTTTAAATTCGAAGAGTTGACCAAGTTTGACTTTTTAGTATTTGACCTCGAAATGGAGTTTTGATGGTTCCAATAGCTCCATATGGTGATTTCGGACTTAGGAGTATGTCTGGATATTTATTTTGAAGTCCGTAGTTGAATATGGCTTGAAATGGCGAAAGTAAGAAATTGAAGGTTTGGAAGTTTGACCGGGAAATTGACTTTATTGATATCGGGGTCGGAATCCGATTCCGGAAATTTGGAACAACTCCATTATGTCATTTATGACTCATGTGCAAAATTTGAAGTCATTCCGGATTGATTTGACGCGTTTCGGCACAAGATATAGAATTTGGAAAATTTATAAGTTCGATTTGAGGTGCAATTTGTAATTTCGACATTGTTCGATGTAATTTGAGACCTCGAGTAAGTACATGATATGTTACGGGACTTATTGGTATATTTGGATGAGGTCCTGAGTGTCACGCCCCATTTTCTTGCAAAAGCGGGTTTCGACGTGTGACAACTCTTTTAAATGGGTATTAAAAGAGAAGAGTCGCCACCTAACGATTTTGAGGTGCATTTGGGCACCTATTTGCAAATAACTCTATTTGACTAGTCTGTGTCACCAAAGATCGGGTAAGGGCTCAAATTACCTCAAAGAGAAGGTGTTAGGCACTCTTCGAGGTCCATAATTGTGGGTCCCAGCCGAACTTTAAATTATGTGGATTACGTAATTAGGCTAGGTGATCAAATAAATAAAGGGAAATTTAGAAGCCGAAGAGTCTTATTAGAACACGTGAGAATCGGCACAAATCTTAATGATTACAAGGATACAATTACATTGATCTATGTTAGATGACTAAGTGTAAATAACAAATACATAAAGAAAAGAAGGGGGGGGGGGGTCCTGAGTTTTTTAGCCTAAAGGATCACCTCGTGTAACATAAATAATACTTCGCAACTCCTTTGAGATAGGGGTTGCTCATATTATTCAGCGGGCACAGATTATCATTTCCTTCTACCCGATTACTATGTTAAAGTTATTTATTTAAAGGAGCTCTAATTCAATTCTAGGTCGTACCCTATGCGTGCACTACCCGTCCCATACCTATGGTCCATGAGGCTTTGGACCTCTATTTGGGTGGTTCTAGACTTCACTTAGGATGCTCAAAATGATAAAACTAGCGCACATTCAAAAACATGTAGGACTACACATGAGTATAATTAAAGGCTCAAGTTAACCTCCACATATAAACAACAAATGTACGCGTGCAATTAGGCAGTAGACAATTTCAAACGCATTAGAGCTATTAAGTCCTATAGGCATAGTTTCTATGTGATTCTGATTTCCAGCACTGGATAGGCAGCAGTGAAGCTTTAAACTAACGAACTTGTAGATTAAAGGCATTGCAAGTCCTATAGGCACGATTTCTAATTGTTTGCGCAATAAGATAGTGAAATGATCTCAGAATTCCGAATTATCAGTGCTGATTTTATAAACATACTTCTTAGGCAAGTGATGACATCCTATAGGCAGGATTTCTAGTAGTTGATAACTGAAATTGATTTTACAACACTTTACTCCTATAGGCATGTCATCTAGGCGGGGCAGTGTAATGAAAACAATAGAAGTAGTTGATTAAAAGATTAGGGTCCGATAGTCATGATATCTAGATGGGTAGTACCCTAAAAGTAATAGAAGCAATAGACCAATTAATTATTTGAAGTCCTATAAGCATGATTTCTAGGTTGACAAAGCATGTGTTATACATCCTATAGGCATGCTGTCTAAACGCATAGTAATAATATGGAAATCAAGTATAGCAATTACTAACAGGTTTGAGATAGTGTGCGAGTATTAGATAAAATTAGGTGAGGTGTGTGCGATTCTTATAGACATGATTTCTACTAGCGTGCAGAAGTAGAGCAAGTTAAACAAGGTAGCAAATAAAGCACGTAGACCCTATAGGCATGTTCTCTACCCCTTATGTAAGAATAAAGCACACCCATTCCCTAGTTCCAGTAACGCCCCAATTATTTGTTTACAAATCATTACAGGCCTAAAATGAAGAGTGCATGAAAAATATTACAAGCTGAATGAGTACAACCCCAATAAGCAGAGCAGGCCCAAAGAGGAATAACCCAACAACTTCAAGGTCTTCAGTGATCTCATTCTTCACACAAAAAATAGTAAACCCAGGTGTTGGTACACCCCAGGACATTAGAGTGTATCAGCTGCATGACTCGAACCCAAACCCAAACCCAAACCCATACCAAGTCTGAAAGGGGGAATCAATTTAACTAGCAATGCCAGACTTAACCACATAAGTAACAAGTTGTTCATAAATTAATCAAACCACTCGAAGTCCACACACTTAATTCTTAGGACTGCAACTAACTGTAGTTTAAACCAGAGCAGGTAGATGAGATCACACAGAGTTATACACATAAGATGCTAGAAGTTCAGAAGACAAGATGGAACATCACAAACCAACAGACAACCCCAAATAAAGTTTCAGGATATAATATGATCTAAGGTTAACTTAAACACAATCTTGACAGAGGAATCTTGCAGAATCACAGACGGAAACAAGTAAGATTTCTAGCATGAGGGTCTAGTGAAAATATGATAAAAACAGGCTAATGAACATAGTCTGTAATAATCCAATCAACTGGGCATGAAGACTTTAACATTATCAATCATACACGAAGGTTTAAATAGCACCAGGACTCACAATGGGCAAGGATATGTCAAATATAGGTTAACAAGACTAGCCTGCACTAGGCTTAATCACATATCAGGGAAGAGGCTAGACATGAGGTTTTCCCTAAGGTCTCAAATAGGATTGCATAAGTCAGAGCATATATTAGAACTTAAATGACATGAAAGCAGGCCCTAGCTAATCAATACAACATTAAAATTTAGCAGGTTGGATAGGAATGACTTAACAAGGTCTGAAACATATGCATGGATTCATCACAAAGGTACATGACAAGGCAGGGAGCGGGCATTAGTTCACATGTAGCAGGGAAAGCATGCATGGGCTAATAACGTGATCAGGAGTTAATTCTTAGAAAAGTATCAAGTCGCGCATGAACGACTCAAGATTTAGAACAGGTTCTGGGCATGACTCGACTCATCACAAGAGTACAGAACAAGGCAAGAAACCACACTCAGAATAGGGAACAATAATGAGCATTCGAGCACATACATTAGCAAGTAGGCTTAAGAAGGAAGAATCAAGGCAACAAATATGCAAGTTGGGCTACTAGAAGGTATAGAGCCTCAAGAAGAGTTTCAAAGAATATAATGGCATATTGGTTCATAAAAATTCTCAGAGACATAGATATGCAGAGCAGGAATTTAAACGAGAAGAAACAAAAAATAAAATTGCAAGAGTCATAGCTACTTTACCAGTTACAGACGAACAAGTAAACAAGGGGAGTAATTTCAGCAACACTTCAATATCAATAGCAAAGCGAGCAGTAGAACCCAAGAATCTCAGTGCGTCAGAGTTCCCAAGGGTTTCGAACGAGCCCCGGGCAATGCTCACACTGAGAAAGGTTCGAGAATTGAATTCCAATGGCCTAGGCTTTCAGCCGGCCAAAAGATTGAGCCTCAGAATATTGTAGGACAAGAATGAATAAGAGAATAGTAATAGTTTTCTTTTGGGATTTTTCTCCATCTCCTAGGGGAGTTGGGGGATGGGTTTATATAGTAATGGAAATTGAACAAACAAAGAAGAAAATATAATCAATCAAACATAAATAAGGAAAGAAAAGCATGCATAATCGATTTAGAACCAAATTAGGAGAAAAATCAGGTGAACCCTAGTTCTGCCCAGAATCTCAGATTGGCCAAAGATTCTTGGTAAATCAGACCCATATAATCTTGCCATGAGTGTATATAGACGAAAAATCGTCTGAATCCTGAGGAGTGAGTCTGATTTCTCTTGATTCGAAAGATTGGTGCTTGCCAAAAATGAGGAAAGTACTATGTAATACCATAATCTTGTAAAGAACAACGAGATAATCCATAAAATGTAAGTGAATCATGGCAGGAATCCATGAATTAATCGGATTCGGAGAAAGTTGGTGAAGGCGGCTAGGGTTTTTGAAGGAGGGAGGAGGAGAGACGAGGGAAACGGGGGCGGCGGTCTGTAGGAGAATGGGGATTAGGGTTTGGGGTTGGGTTATTAAAAATGGTAGGGTAGTTGTGGGCTGTTGATCTTGAGAGATCAACGACCAAGATTAAAACTCGAGCGGGGCGGGTTGGTTCAATGGGTCGTGACCGGGCTAGATCAAAAGGGTTGTTTGGTTTGGGCTAAAGAGATTGGGCCAGGGATTTGGGTCTGTTTGGTCCAACCTTCATTGGGCTATAAAAATTAAATATACAAAATTTATGAAACAATAGTTTATAAAAGTGATTAATAAAAAATAAAAATAGTATTTATGCAGTAAAATGCTGGAAAAGTATAGCTTAACATTATAAAAATATAAAATGTTATTCTAACATAAATAAAATAATAAATATAATTATGTATAGAATGTAGGCTATTCTTGCAAAAATTGTGTAAATAGTTAAAAATGCAAATGTAATCATATGCAATGAAGTAAAAATGTTGTAAAACATATATGTGGGTGTAAATGATAAATTTGGATGATTAAGTCATCACAAAATAATTTAAGGGGTAATTAATGCATATTCAAGTAATTAAAATGCATGAAAATCAATTTTAAAGTTTTAAAAATTATACAAATTATAGAAAATACTTGTATAACCTTTGTAAATTAAGTAATGATGCAAAATGATATTTTGAAAGTATATATACTATTAAAAAGAATATGAGGAAAAAATTGTGTATCAACAATTGCCTCTCTTTACCCGAGAATGATGAAAATGTTGTCGGGTAAAGAAAATGATGACAAATTTTGTCTGAAGTAAGTGAGGAATGATGTATTTTGAAAATACAGGGGCCGAACCCTGGTTCTTGAGTTGCCTACATATCCCTGGTGTTACGGGAATCAGGTCGTGTGTAGTTCTGGATCCAACGACGAACGAAACCGATGGAGTTATTATAAGATTGGTCGTGTGTTTCAAAAGATCATTTGGATGTGATAGTGTCGTGAATATCGGATAATTTCAGGTGGCACTATGAATGCAAATTTGAACCTTACGGGTGTATGAGGCAAATATTTGAACGGTTATAGAACAAAAGGAAATCAATTATTGATCATCGGTTATGTTTGATGTAGTCAAAGGATGTGAACGTTGTGAATGGAAACCACAGCGAAAATGGCTCCTGTTTGTAGAACGGTTACCTCCTGAGTTACCTACAAAACTCAAAACACGATGCACGTGAATATATGGGATTACTGCATAAACTTAAACATGATGCAGATTCCCTTCGGACCATGAGAGTTGTCTTTCGGACGATGATGATGATGTCCTTAGACCATGACGTCCTGGGCCATGAAGCGTATGATAAGGGATTCGCAGGCCATGGAATGGTGTCCTCGGGCCATGGGGATGGTGCCTCCGGACTATGACGCCTTTGAATAATGATATGCAATTTCGAGAAATCCTCAGGCCATGGCATGATGTCTTCGGGCTATGAGGATGATGCCCTCAGACTATGACGCCTTCAGATAATGTGTTAATGTTTCAGCCCATGAGATGCAAAGATGCGGCGATATCGATCATTTGATAGAGGAAACAGATAATGCTTAGTCATATGCGATAACAAGATGAGACAAGGTTTAGTTTTGTATGAGATGAGGGCAGTGCTTAGCTCGATGCAAAGAGCGTAGACAATGTTTAGTCTCATGGAAGGAAAGGCAATTCCTAGCCTTATGCGACAATGGAGGCCATGCTTATCCTCGTGCTAGGAATGGAGACAATGCTTAGTCTCATGCAAGGAAAGACAGTGCTTAGCCTTATGCAATAATGGAGGAAATGCTTAGCCTCGTGCAAGGAATGGAGACAGTGCTTAGTCTCGTGCAAGGAAAGACAATGCTTAGCCTTATGCAATGTGAAGACAATGCTTAGTCTCATATAACAAAAGGCAACGATTAGCCTTTTGCAATAATGGAGGCAATGCTTAGCCTCATGCGAGAAATGGAGACAGTGTTTAGTCTCATGCAAAGAAAGGCAGTGCTTAGCCTTATGCAATGTGGAGGCAGTGCTTAGCCTCATGTAATGAAAGGCATCGCTTAGCCTTATGCAATGAGTAGAGACAATGTTTAGTCTCATGCAAAAGAAGGCAATGCTTAGCCTTCTGTAATGATGAGGGCAGTGCTTAGCCCTATGCAAGAAAAGCAATGACTAAATGAGAGAGAATAAAGTATTTCTTAGCTTGATGTGTTTGCGTTTGGTGACCTTTGTCGGTGTGAAGATAGTGATCTTGCTGTGTGTATGTATTTGCGGATGTTCCTGTTATGTTCATTGTGTCTGCATCCAAAGAAAAATTGTGAGTTTTGCGGGGGAAAGGTTGGTTCGTGCTCTTGATTCCTTGCTTCGCCTTTGCTTTCGTCTAAAGTCCCTGCTTGAGTCACCGCGAGTAACGTCTGGCTGCTATAAAAACAAAATTTTTGAAAAATATGCGTTTGATAAATTATTTATGAAAATGTAGTTGTTTGAAATATGTGATAATGCACGAGAGCAAATAATTTATTGAATTGATGACTGTGACACGCTTTTGAGACATTGCAACCTCCTTGACTCGGAATTTTGAGGATCCTCCTCAAAATTCTGCCCCAGTTTAAGTGCATACTTCCTGCGATACATTCCTTGGCAATTCCAAACATGATGAGGTCGGGCAAACTCGATATCCTGCCCCAGTTTCTAACCATAGTGGGAATGAAGATTTTATTATGATGTGACCGAACACACAGGGCTGCCTACGTATCCCCTCTTAAATGGGAATCAGGTCAAGCATAGTTCAGTTACATCAAAGAGAAAATGCGTACATAATCTTAAACATAGTATCTCTTGACTGCGTCTGAATTGATAGGTTTTGGCCAAATCTTTCCATCTATTTTTGCAAGTATAAGTGCCCCTCCTGTTAATACTCGGTGAACCATGTAAGGGCCTTACCAGTTAGGGTGAGAATTTCCCCTTGCTTCATCCTGATGTGGGAAGATCTGTTTCAACACCAATTGCCCCAGTGTGAATTTCCTTGACCTGACCTTTTTATTGAAAGCCCTTGCCATTCTGTTCTAGTAGAGTTGACCGTGACATACTGCATTCATTCATTTTCCATCAATGAGAGCTAGTTGTTCATACTGGCTCCGTACCTATTCTGCGTCGCTGAGCTTGGCTTCCTGCATGATTCTTAAGGAAGGGATTTCTACTTCGGCGGTAATAACGACTTCAGTACCATAAATCAATAGATAGGGGGTTGCCCCAGTGGATGTACGAACTGTGATACGATACTCAAGCAAAGCAAACGGTAGCCTTATAGGATGCATCTTCAACCCATTTTGTGAAGTAGTTTATAGCCACCAGAATGAACCTATGTCCGTTTGAAGCAGCATGTTCAATTGGTCCGATAACATCCATACCCCAAGAAGAGAAGGGCCAGGGCAAACTTGTTGCATTGAGTTCGTTGGGCGGCACTCGTATCATATCAGCATGTATATGGCATTGGTGACACTTTTGAACATATTTGATGCAGTCTGTTTCCATAGTCATCCAGAAATATCAAGCTATTGATATCTTCTTGTCCAGAACGAAACCATTCATGTGGGGTCCGCAAGTTCCGTCATGTATTTCCTCGAGCAATCTTGACGCCTCCTTCGCATCGACGTATCGCAACAATCCCAAATCAGGAGTCCTTCTATACAGAATTCCTCCGCTTTGAAAGAAATAGTTGGCCAATCTTCGAAGCGTGTGCTTCTAAGTGTGTGTAGCGTGCTCTGGATATTCTCCCTTTTCTAAGTATTTTATGATGTCGTGGAACCACAGATTTCTGTCAATTTCTTCTTCAACGTGCGCACAATAAGCTGGCTGCTTATGAAATCCTATTGTGATATGATCGATGAAATTATTGTCTAGGTGTTGTATCATGGAAGATAAAGTGGCTAATGCATCTGTAAACTCATTCTAAATCCTTGGAACATGCTTGAACTCTATCTTTGTGAATCTCTTGATCAGCTCTTGTACACAGTGCAAGTATGGCAATATTTTGGTGTTCTTCGTAGACCATTCTCCTAGAACCTGGTGCACCAATAGATCGGAATCTCCGATTACCAACAACTCCTGAACGTTCATATCAATGGCCAACCTGAGTCCCAGGATGCAGGCCTCATATTCCGCCATATTGTTGGTGCACGAAAACCTGAGTTTTGCGGATACTGGATAGTGTTGACCGGTTTTTGATACTAAGACAACTCTGATACTCCCTCCTTTGATGTTTGCTGCTCTGTCGAAGAACATCCTCCAACCATCGTATGCCTCGGTAATATCTTCTCCTACAAATGATACCTCCTCGTCGGGAAAATACATTTTCAATGGTTCGTATTCTCCGTCCACGGGATTTTCTGCCAAGTGATCCACTAATGCTTGCCCTTTGACTGCCTTTTGAGTTACATAGACGATGTCAAACTCACTCAGTAATATCTGCCACTTTGCTAACTTACCCATAGGCATGGGTTTCTGAAAGATGTATTTTAGCGAATCCATCGTTGATATGAGATATGTAGTGTACGCACATAAATAATGTCTCAACTTCTGGGTTGTCCATGTCAGAGTACAGTAGGTGCGTTCCAATAAAGTATACCGAGTTTCGTAAGGCGTGAACTTCTTTCTCAGGTAATATATTGCCTGCTCCTTCCTCCCAGTTTCATCATGTTGTCCTAGAACACAACCAAAGGCCCCATCCAACACAGACATATAAAGCAGCAAGGGTTTCCCTGGTTCTGGCTGGACCAACACGGGTTTGGATAAATACTTTTTGATTTTGTCGAAGGTATTCTGGCATTCTTCAGTTCATCTTGTTGCAGCATCTTTCCTCAGCATTATGAAGATTGGCGCACATATCACCGTTGATTGTGCTATAAAATGGCTGATATAATTGAGGCGCCCTAGAAAACTCATCACATTTGTTTTGTTCTTTGGCGGTGGCAAGTCCTGGATAGCTTTGATTTTTGACGGGTCTAACTCGATACCTCGGTGACTCACGATGAAGCCTAACAACTTTCCAGCAGGGACTCCATAGGCACATTTTGCAGGGTTCAACTTCAAGTTGTATTTTCGAAGCAGATAAAAAAATTTCTTAAGGTCTTCTATGTGATCCAAACTCCTTTTAGATTTGATGATAACATCATCCACGTACACCTCTATTTCCTTGTGTATCATGTCGTGGAAGATAGTCGTCATGGCCCTCATGTAGGTGGCCCCAGCATTCTTCAAACCGAACGACATCATTTTATAGCAATATATTCCCCATGGTATGATAAAGGCGGTCTTTTTGGCATCCTCCTCATCTATCCAAATCTAGTGGTATCTTGTGAAGCAATCCACAAAGGATTGGAGTTCATGCTTGGTGCAGTTGTCAATCAGTATGTGTATGTTAGGCAGCTGGAAATCATCCTTAGGACTTGCTTTGTTCAGATCTCGGTAATCGACACATACTCTAAGCTTCCCATCCTTCTTTGGAACTAGCACAATGTTGGCTAACCACGTTGGGTATTCGACCACTCGGAGAACCTTGGCTTTGATTTGCTTGGTGACCTCCTCTTTTATCTTCAAACTCATATCTGGCTTGAACTTTCTGAGCTTCTGCTTTACCGGTGGACACATGATATTGATGGGTAGCTTATGAGCTACTATGGATGTGCTCAAATAAGTCATATCATCGTAGCACCATGCAAAGATATCCTCATACTCCTTTAGGAACCTGATATACCTTTCTTTCTCTGACTGTGATAGATGAGTGCTTATATGAGTTTCCTTGACTGTTTCAGAATCCCCTAAGTTAACGGCCTCTGTTTCTTCCAGATTAGACTTCGGTTTGTTTTCAAAGTTCTCTACTTCTTTGACAATTTCCTCAGGTATTATATCATCTTCAAGATCTTCCGAATCACTATCCTTATGCTGCATTGTCTCATTACATGTCACAGTTGTAGGTTCATCGGGAAATGTAATAATTATGCTAAAAAGAATGTAGAAAGATAATAATAAATATGGAAAGCAGTAATGCATTAAAACTTTAAATGTCAACAAATATGACTCGATGTCTCGAGTAATTTTTTCAAAACAAAATACTGAAAATGTATTAAATGCTCAAAACTATTTGAAAATAATTCATGCTAATTTGCCAGGCTACCTAGGAACTCGGCGAGCCCAGGACGGTGCAACGGTCCAGTTTTTGAGAGCAGCTCCCTCTTCCATTGTCTGAATAGTAAGGTCCTCCTCCTCCTCCTCCTCCTTAATAATTGCACTGCATCCCATGTCTTCTTCATCTAGAAACAGCTTCCTCATGCCAGCCAAAACCTCATCTTCCTCAGATCCCCACATCATGTCAGCCTGATGGAATGTCTGGTGCAAAGGTGGTACAGGTTGTTCCAGCGGATAATAAGGGGCACGCCACGGTGGTGTCCAATCCTGATATTCTTGCCATGTATATTCATATCCGAGTCCAAAGGTCATGCCATGATACTGTGGTTGTACGGGTTTGGTGATCCCATGAAGCTTTTTACCAAGACCCTTGCTTGGTTCATATCCTGTCCACAATAATATAATTTCTATCTTCTTGCTCCACCATAGATCCTTTTCAATTGCGTCCACTCGTTCAATGTGGTGATATATTTCTCCACCCAACTTTCTCCTGTTCTTGATGACTGGAGCGGTCTGATTGGTGTAGATGGGGTTGCTTCCATATCCATGAATGATCACCTCCTGATGATTCCACTCGAACTTCAAAGCCTGGTGCAGAGTTGAAGCCACTGCCCCGACTGCATGTATCCATGGCCGTCCCAACAATAGATTGTAAGTAGCAGATATATCTAACACTTGGAACTTCACATCAAACCAAGTTGGACCCATTTGTAGATCGAGGTTGATTTCTCCGATAGTGGCTCTCTGAGATCCATCAAACGCCTTCACATTCATGCTTCCCATTCGTATCTCGCGCATGCCTTTACCCAATCTCTTTAGAGTGGTCAATGGGCATATGTTCAGACTCGAACCTCCATCTATCAAGACCCTGGTGATGAACTTATCCTTGAATTGCACTGTGATGTGCAACGCCCTGCTGTGACTCAGTCCTTCTAGTGGTAACTCATCTTCATGGAAAGTGATTTTGTGGCTCTCTAGTACCAGTCCGACCATGTTAGCCATCTCTCCACTAGTGATGTTGGCAGGTACATAAGCTTCACTTATCACCTTTATCAAAGCATTCTTGTGCGCGTCTGAGTTTTGCAACAGTGATAAGATGGATATCTGAGCAGGAGTCTTGTTTAGGTGCTCAACAACAGAGTACTCCCTTGCTTGTATCTTCCTTCAGAGATCGTCAGTGCCAGTCTCAACAACAGGCGACTTAGGTGCAGCTTCCTTGCTCGTTCCTCCCAGATTCTCAAGTGTGTAAATTCTGCTAGTCCTAGTCATCCCTTTCTCCTTGCTTCCGCAACATAATCCCACGGGATGGCATCAGACTTGTAAGATGGTGTGGGATCTACCATTACAGTGAAGGGTGTAGCTACCTCAACTTCAAATGGGGCTTGGGTTTTTACCAAAACATGCGTGAGGGTGACCGAAGATGTTTTAGGAGCGTCTCCCTCTCAAATGCATCCAATGGACCTTTCCTAATCCCACTCCTCATCAATTTCTATCACGTTCACTCCCTCACCTATGTGATCCGAGAGAGGGTTATTGCGAATATTTGGTGCAACTTCCTTTGCTTGTATAACCTTAGTGTCGATCAGCGTTTGAATCTTGTATTTCAACGTGCGACACTCCTCAATGGTATGACCCTTCATGCCTGAATGATAAGCACATATTTTGTTGGGGGTTGATCCATTGGGAGGGATTTTCCACAACAATAACAGGAATAGGGGTGATGTAACCAGGGGCCTTCAGTCTCTCATACAATTGGGCTATGGGTTCAACAATTGGGGTGTATTGTCTAGGTGGTCTGCAGTCAAAATTTGGACGTGGCTTTGGGTAGTTTTGGCGGGAGAGTGGAGGTGAATGGTAATATGTATGTTGAGTGTTGTCGGTATGGTAGGTGGTGGCAGGGTATTGGTATTTTGGTGGTAAAGGTTGATATGTGGGTGAAGGTGTTTGGTATGTGAGGGGAGACTTAGGGCCCTGGGCTACCATCACGACACTCACTTCTTTCTTCTTTGAGATACCTCCTGATTGCAAGGCTTTATTTTTGGCTTGCAGCGCCTCAAAATTAGTTACCATCCCGCTCTTGATTCCTTCTTCTATTCTTTCCCCTAACTTGATGATGTCTGAGAACTTGTGATTTTTGATGACCATCAATAGTTCATAATATTGCAGATCTTGTGCAACACAAAGAACTTGTTCATTTGTTCTTCTTCGAGTGCTGGCCTTACCTTTGCGGCCTCTGATCTCCAACGAGTAGCATACTCGCAGAAGGTTTCTGTCAGCTTCTTCTTGAGGTTTTGAATGTAGAAAATGTCTGGCGCATTTTCGTGTTGAACCTGAACCTATCCATGAAATCTGATGCCATACTCACCCAATTAACCCACTTCTTTGGGTTTTGATTGACATACCAAGACAAAGCGTTTCCTGTAAGGCTTCGCATGAACATTTTCGTGTGGATTTGTTCATTTTTACCCACTCTTACAAGCTTGTTGCAGTATGTTCTCAGATGCACCTTCAGATCACCAGTACCATCGAACATTTCGAACTTGGGAGGTTTGTAACCCTCCGACAATTCCACATCCGGCTGAATACACATGTCCTCATAGTTTAGACTTTTAATGCCTTTCCCACCTTCAACACTCTGGCCTCTCCCTGTGAGCTTCTTTACTTCCTCTTCCATGTTCTAATGAGCAGGTCCTTCTCAGTTGGTTTAGGTATGTATAGGGTTTTCTGTAGGGTGTGGGGTAAGGTTTCCACATATATCGGATTGCTTTGATGAGTTCCTGAAACTTGGGTATACGGGTGGCCGTTGGTTGAGTTTTGGGGATCGGGAGTAGGTTGTGGTGCATTTTGGAGAGTGTGATAAGTGGTGGTTTGCGGGTATTGAGCTGGATGTTGGTGATGTTATTGAGGGGTTTGCACTGGTGGTAGGTTAAGGTTCTGGGGAGGTGCGGGATTATGATACTGGTGTTGTGCGGGAGGATTTGGAATTATGGGCGGTGGATTCTGATTTTGTTCATTTTGTGGTGGTGTTTGGTTCTGGGTAGTCGGGTTTTGCTGTTTGATGTCGGGAACATTGAGAGTAAGGAAGAGGTTTGCCAAATTTTGGTCCAGCTCAAGCTCGCCCTGTAGTTCCAGGATTTTCTGCTCCAAACGTAAGACCAACTCATTCTGACCCAAAGTACTTCTACCATCTGAAGTTTCAACATTTTCCGCCACAAACAGCGTTGTCTTTCCGGATACCACTTTAATCATCCATTTTCCCTTTGCCCTTGCTTTTGCTTTTCTGGTCGCTCGGTGGAGGAGGAGGTGGAGGGCATCTGGATTTAGTGTGGTATGCTGATGATGCCAGTATGAATGAACAAACCTTTGGGAACAGGAGTAATCAAAAAAAAGCAAAAAAGCAAAAGATAACCAAGTCAGTTAGGTGAAATAAAAGAGTGTTCGCAATATTTAAACATGTTTCGCAAAGTCATGCAATAATTCACGTCCTAATTTGGGGACCCCATTGTGCCTGAGGTAGGCCTAAGCGACACATAGACTTGGAGAAAATTGGTGCCAACATTTGCTTCATTTCATTAATGCAAAAATGAGCCAAAACTAACTTTCACTAAATAGACAATAATATAATAAAGTTACTAATGGTACTTAGCCTTATTACATCGAAATCCAATCTAAGCTAGAAAGCAGTAAAGGACATCATCTCCTAATCTACTGGGTCCATGAAGGACCTTCTCCATGCTTGGCTCTTTTGACCCCATCAATCAGATTTCCCAGATCGCGCATATCCAACAGTAAGTAAGCTTTTGCCAGATTTCCTCCTTCATCGTCGTCCATGCATTGACAATCCGAGAGTCTCTTTCTCATCTTCCCTTCTAGATCCATCAGTCCTTGTTCCAGGTATTCCAATCTTTCTGTTGACTTAGTGGCAATCTCCTTCCATTCCCTTATTGCTTCCATGTTTACTTTGTGTTGCTCCAGATGTTTAGCTTCGGACTCGAACACCCTTTTGCATAGCCTCTTGTACTTAACCTGTGCCTCAACCACTTTATCTATGAACCTATCCTTCAAATTGACTCCTGGCTTGATGTCCCCCGCTACGTCATCTTCTAGCCATGACAGATAGTAGTATACATGACCGGCGTGATACCTATCTGGCTCAATAGTTTCCCCTTCCACAATGATCTTTTAGTTCCACATGTGTTGCGCTTCGAACTTGAACGGAATGACATCTCCCTTGAAATTTGCCTTGTACTGGACCATATTGTAAACCCGAGGTATGACTTGTTTTCTTCCCGCTTGTCTCATTACCCTTATAGGAGCGTAAGGGTGGATACCTCGCAGCCCAATCAACACCAAGTGAGTAGTCCCCTTCGATCTGATGATGAACTCATTACTAGGAAACCATTCAAACATCCAATGCACCTGCTCGTCTATCAGATTGCTGAAGAACCGCACCCAACTTTCAGCATTTCCAGGCTTTGCAAACCTGTCTGGAACAAATGTTATTTTCTTTGGGTGATGGTTGGATATGTAGTCATTTAGTGGCCTTCGCAGAAGTTGTTGACGATACTCACCCATCTGAAAGTGTTCCAGTAGCCAGACTTGTAGCAATAGATTACAGCCCTCAAAGTGTCCGAATCCCTGCTTGCACCGATCTAGAGCGCGGTACATTTTAGCTAAGATCATTGGGATGATAGTATAAGTTTGTCCTTCGATTCCATCCATTAAGGTCCTGGCGATCATGACTAAGCGAGTATGGATCCTTCCTCCTTTCATTGGAATTATCAACAACCCCAAGAAGCAGACAATGAACACATAAACTCGGTGGTGCACCCATCCTAAAGAAGTAATGGCTAGTTCATCATGGTGAAGACGATATGACTTGCTATGCCCATATCACTCGTAGAGAAACTCAAAAGGGATGTATAATTTCTTTAGACAGAGCATTTCGTCATTCTTCATAAAACCCAACATTTTCAGAAAACCACGGGGAGTACGATTCTCTGGTACCAGTAATCCCGGACTATCCCATGGCAACTTGGCGAAACCTCCTATTTCTTCTAGGAGAGGATTCATTTCTATATTGCCAAATCGGAAAACAACTCTTTTCTCGTCCCAGAACATAGTGGTGGCCTCGATTAGCTCCCTATTTGGTTGAGTATTCAACAAAGATGGCAGTTCACCAAGTACTCTCCTTACATGATTCTTGTCACAAAGCGCAAGGTCTTTCTACGAGTCAAGTAGCAAAGGCGGGATATTCTGGACCATACCGAACCTGGGGATTTCGTGCTTCATTTTCTGCAAACAAATAAAGGTTAGCCCTTTCCCCCACCAGATTTGACTACTTACGCAATAATGATAAACACGTTGGCACATTTTCTCCAAGTAATGCACATAATATGATAGTGTCCATTGGGACTGTGAAAATCTCGTCGGACTCTGGACAAGGCTCATCTTAGCGGGTTGTTACATTAACAACGCTTCAACCCGTACTAGGTTTAGCATGATGCATGTACATTTCAAATTGGAGTAGGGTTTCTAGAAGTGTCTAGACTGGTACTCCCAAGTGGAAAACTTGAGAGGGAAAGGTGTAACGACCCGGCCGGTCATTTTGAGAATTTAAGTCTCGTTCGGTGGCATAAGGCCCTGAGTAGCTTCATATTGTATGTATTGACTTGCGTGCATGGTTGAATTAGGTTACCGATTATTTCAGAGTGATTTGGGACACTTAGTCCCTAAAACGAAAGCTTAAGTCTTAGGATTTTGACCATAGTCGGAACTATGTGAAGACGACTCCGGAATGGAGTTCCGTCAATTCCATAAGCTCCGTTGGGTGATTTTGGACTTAGGAGCGTGTCAGTACTATAAATTCGAGGTCTGTAGCTCATTTAGGCTTGAAATGGCGAAAGTTGAATTTTTGGAGATTCGGACCGGAAGTAGACTTTTTGATATCGGGGTCAGAATGCGATTCCGAGAGTTGGAATAGCTCCGTTATGTTATTTGGGATTAGCCTGCATTGGAATAGCTCCGTTATGTTATTTGGGATTAGCCTGCAAAATTTGACATCATTCTGGGTTAATTTGATAGGTTTCGACATAGGTTTTAGAAGTTGAAAGATTTGAAATTTATAAGTTTGATTCATGGTGCGATGCGTAGTTTCAACATTAGTTGATGTGATTTGAGGGCTCGACTAAGTTCGTATGGTGTTTTAGGATTGGTTGGTATGTTTGGTTGAGATCCCAGGGGTCTCAGGTGAGTTTCGGGTGCTTAATGGACTAAAAGTTTGATTTGTGTTACTGCTAAGTCTTCAGGCATCTAGTATTTTCGCACCTGCAGTGAAGAGACCGCAGGTGCAAGAGCGCATGTGCGGAGAGGCAAGCGCAGAAGTGGAAAAGTGGAGGAGTGCCAGGGGTCGCAGCTGCGAGCAAAATTCCGCAGATGCGATGCCCGCAGATGCAAAGATTGAGGCGTATGTGCGAGAAGTGCTGGACTTGACAGTCTCCGCAGGTGCGGAGAAATTGTGCGCATCAGCGGCTCCGCAGAAGCGGATTTTGGCATGCAGAAGTGAGAGGAAAGCGCAGGTGCGGTTTGGATGTGCGCACTTGCGGTCGCGCAGATGCGGCTAATTATGCGCAGGTGCGGTCACGCTTGGGCAAAAAAGAGAAATTCGAGGGTTTGGTTTCATTCTTCATTTTTGGACTTGAGAGCTCAGAATTTGGCGTTTTTTCAAGGGATTTTTAGAGGAAGCTTTGGGGTAATGATTCCTAACTCATTTTTGGTTGTATTGCATTAATATATAGTTGTTTTCTCCATTTAGTTTCAGATTTTTGGGTTGAAATTGGGAAAAATTGGAAGAACTTCTTCAATAAAGATTTCGAGTTTTGAAAAGGAATTTGTGGTCGGATTTGAGTATTTCTTATATGGTTGGACTCGTGAGTGAATGGTTGTTCATATTTTGTGATTTTTACCTGATTCAAAGACATGGGCCCGGGTCGACTTTTTAGGGCAAATTTCAGAATTTTTGTTAAAATATTGATTACATTAATTAGATGAGTCTATTATCATTGTATTCATGATATGCAATTGTATTTGGTTAGATTTTGACAATTCGGAGTCAGATAATTAAGGAAAGGGCATTCTTACGGACTGTTTGAGCTTGGTTCGAGGTAAGTATCTTGCCTAACCTTGTGTGGGGATTTCCCCCTAAGGATTTGAGTCTTCTATGTTGATTGTAGCCCGTGTGCACGAGGTGACGAGTGCATGCATGGACTTATTTGTGGAAAGTTGGCCTTTTAGGATGCTTAGGTCCTTATATTCACTGAGTATGAAGTTGTTCTTGATATGATTAAGTTCCTAATTACTAGTTTCGCCTCTACATGCTTTAATTAAAATTTATTGCTTTCAAGATTCGCTTTTATTGCCTATTTGACTCTTATTTGACTTAACTGAAGATTTTACCTCCCCTATTGTCATGCTATCTTTTCATAACTACTTATCCTTATTTGAAATTATTATTGTATCATCATATAATTTGTCCAGTCTGAAATTGAGGTTATGATTATCTTTCCGCTGCTTATCCTTAATTAAATTGTTGAAAATCCTTAGAAATTCCTCAACCTTAAAAGAAGTTTTAGATATCCTATATCTTAGTCGACTTGTGTTATTTGGAATTATTTGACTCGTGTTAGTTTCCCTGTTGTTGAAATGTATATTGTGGGATCGTTGATACACCTTAGTTTCCCTTTGTTGAGTTGTTCTCTTTACGCCTATCATTCTTTACTGTGGTTGTTCCTTGTGATTTGGTCCCACATTTTCATGTGTTGTAAAAGTTCTTGAGTTGATTTACTTGTCGTACTTTGTATTATTGCCATTGTTGTTGTTGTATTTGTTATGGTGAAGCACGAGGTTTCTGCCATTCAGTTGTTATTATTGTGATGCACGAGGTTTCTGCCGTGCGGTTGTTGTTGGTCATAAGCGAGTTTGGTAGAGTCTTGCGGATCGGTACAGAGACGTCTGTACTTATCATCGAGAGGCTTCGAAACTTTTAGGACAATCTCACTTCTTTCATTCCTATCGTGCGAGCTTATTGATCTCGGAGTTTGAACTTTTATCATTCCATTCTCTCACAGATAGTGAGGACACGAGCTACAGTTATAGACGACACTGCTCCTGGAGCAAGTATCGCTAGAGGTAGAGGCAGAGGCCGACGAGGAGTAAGTGTTGCAGCCAGAGCACCTACCAGAGCAGCAGCTGAGAAACCGCCAGTAGTTCCAGTTAGGGAGCAAGTACCGGAGGCGCCTGTTATTACCCCCGGACTTCAGGAGACCTTAGCACAGTTCCTGAGCATATTTGGTACATTGGCTCAGGCGGGGTTGATTCCGGTTGCACCAGCTACTTCACAGATAGGGGGAGGAACCCAGACTCCCGCCGCCCACACCCAAGAGTAGCGAGTTCATGTTGGTCAGGTTCTAGGTGTCATGGCGACACAGCCTGTAGTCCCAGTTCAGCCCGTGGTCAGAGTAGCAACACCTGAGGAAGAGCAGCTTAGACTTTCAAGGTTCAAGAAATATGACCCTCATACATTTAGTGGTTTGGCTTCAGAGAGTGCACATGGTTTTCTAGAGGAGTGTCACCGCATTCTCCGTACTATGGGTATTGTGGAGATGAGCGGGGTTGCTTTTACTACATTCCAGCTCAGGGGAGCGGCGTACTAGTGGTGGCGGGCATATGAGTTAGGTATCCCGGCCGAGTTAGCTTCACTTACATGGGTTTGGTTTTTAGAGATGTTCCTCAGAGAGTTTGTACCTTAGTCCCTTCGAAATGCATGGCGCACGGAGTTTGAGCAGCTGTGCCAGGGCACTATGTCAGTGTTAGAGTATGCCGTGAGATTCAGTGATTTGGCCAGGCATGCACCTGCTTTGGTCGCCACAGTTAGAGAGCGTGTCCGTAGATTCATTGAGGGACTCAGACATGATATTCGGTTTAGCATGGCTCGTGAGTTAGAGTCAGATGTTTCATTTTAGCAGGTGGTAGGGATCGCCCGCCGAGTAGAGGGCGTGCGGGACCAAGAGAGAGAAGATAGGCGAGGCCACGAGAGAGAGTACATGTGAGATCAGGAGAGAGAGGACAGGGAGGTGAGGAGGCCTCGTAGACCGGAGAGATCTACTGGTCCTTATTTTGGAGGCAAGGTACGGCATGGTAGAGGTTTTGTGGGTCAGTCAGTTCAGTTTGCACTTCAGGCTTCGCACAGTGTTTCAATTGCTTATGGGTTTCAAAGTACCCGTACCGCACAGTTCCCACAGCCACATCAGTAGAGAGGTTGCTTTGAGTGTGAAGATACCTGCCACAGGGTGAGAGATTGTCCTAGACTCCGGACATGCGTGTCACAGCGGAGTATTCAGGCGAGTAGAGGGCGCCCAAGAGGGGAAGGCCCGACCCGTTGATGTGTTTCGCATAGTAGGCTAGAGGCCACTGCACCAGATGATGTCATACATGTATGCTTTTGATTTGTTATAGAGAGGCACCATTCGTATTTTTATTCGGTCCTGCTTATCGGGGCGAGTTCCCCTACTTGTTGTCCCACCTATGGGTGAGTTTATGACTTAGTATTATGTTTAGGTGTTTACCCCTGTTGGGAGGCTCTATGAGTGGTAGCCCGTGTCTATCATTTGTTTCTATTCATTATTTATGAGACTAGAAGTGAATTCATGTTGTCCATTATGGCAGGTTTGATGTGATTCCTGAGTAAATTGGTTATAATTTGTGATTTGATACTCTACCGGGGTGAGAGTTTAGCAGGTGTTGAGATTGTTTTTTTGGCAGAATTGAGTTAGTGGAAGATTTCCATTGGTATGATGTGTATTCGACTTTTGATTCAGAGTTGAGGGTGAGACCCTCGCAACTCCATGTGATTTGATATGTTTGAGTCGGGCTGTGTGCCGCGGTGGAGGGTGATACCAGGATGAGATCCTCATGATTTGTTCATGTACTTTGATTTTTCCTTTTGAATTGATTCGTAGTAGGGTATTGTTAGGAAGTTGTTCCTGTCGGGCTTGTTTGATATTTATCTTATGTGTTTCTCTTTACATATTTAGTCAATTTCGTTATGTGCTTCTTGAGTTTTGGCTTGCGGGGTGTGTGCTTGGTGGTGTTAGTGGTGACATATTGATTCGGGTGTATAGTTATGAGGTCTTCGTGTTTCTTGCATCATTGTCAGCGTTGTGGAGGTTTGAAACGGGTTGCTAATGGATATGTGCCTATATGCAGTGTGTCTTGTTGTGTGGTCGTACCTTGTGGTTGTAGGCATGAGTTGTTACAGCTGGTTGAAACTGATACCGGTTATGGATTTAGAATCAGGTGTTTTGAAGATAAATGAAAGGTGAGAATTTTTTTTACTCTAAAGCTTATTGGTGTTGGCAGAAAGGATAAATTACAGTTGAGATGGTGTCATCAGGCTTATGCGGATTTGGGGTGACGTGGGGTCACCCACGGGTGTGTGTTGGGTATGTACTTTAAGTGATTTCAAGACTTCGAGGCGATTCTTAGCACGTTTGAGGATGAACGTTTGTTTAAGAGGGGAAGGATGTAATGACCCGGCTGGTCGTTTTGAGAATTTAAGTCTCGTTCGGCAGCATAAGGCCCTGAGTAGCTTCATATTATGTGTATTGACTTGCGTGCGTGGTTGAATTCAGTTACCGGTTGTTTCAGAGTGATTTGGGACACTTGGTCCCTAAAACGGAAGCTTAAGTCTTAGGATTTTGACCGTAGTCGGAACTATGTGAAGACAACTCCGGAATGGAGTTTCGTCGATTCCATTAGCTCCGCTGGGTGATTTTGGACTTAGGAGCATGTCCGGACTGTAAATCCGAGGTCTGCAGCTGATTTAGGCTTGAAATGGCGAAAGTCTAATTTTTGGAGATTTGGACCGGAAGTGGACTTTTTGATATCAGGGTCGGAATGCGATTCCGAGAGTTGGAACAGCTCCGTTATGTTATTTGGGACTTGCCTGCAAAATTTGACATCATTCCGGGTTGATTTGATAGGTTTCGACATGAGTTTTAGAAGTTGAAAAATTTGAAATTTATAAGTTTGATTCATGGTGCGATGCGTAGTTTCAACGTTAGTTGATGTGATTTGAGGGCTCGACTAAGTTCGTATGGTGGTTTAGGATAGGTTGGTATGTTTGGTTGAGGTCTCGGGGGCCTCGGGTGAGTTTCGGGTGCTTAACAGACTAAAGGTTTGATTTGTGTTACTGCTAAGTCTTCAGGCTTCTGGTATTTTTGCACCAGCGGTGAAGAGACTGCAGGTGCGAGAGCGCACGTACGGAGAGGCAAGCGCAGAAGCAGAAATGTGGAGGAGTGCCAGGGGTCGCAGGTGCGAGGAAAATTCCTCATCTGTGATGCCCGCAGATGCGAAGATTGAGGCGCATGTGTGAGAAGTGCTGGACTTGACAGTCTCCGCAGGGGCGGAGAAATTGTGCACATCAGCGGCTCCGCAGAAGCGGATTTTGGCGCACAGAAGCGAGAGGAAAGCGCAGGTGCAGTTTGGACGTGCTCACCTACGGTCGCGCAGATCTGGCTAATTATGCGCAGGTGCGGTCACGCCTGGGCAGAAAAGAGAAATTCGAGGGTTTGGTTTCATTCTTCGTTTTTGGACTTGAGAGCTCAGAATTTGGCGATTTTTCAAGGGATTTTCAGAGGAAGCTTTGGGGTAATGATTCCTAACTCGTTTTTGGTTGTATTGCATTAATCTATAGTTTTTTCTCCATTTAGTTTCGGATTTTTGGGGTTGAAATTGGGAAAAATTGGAAGAACTTCTTCAATAAAGATTTCGAGTTTTGAAAGGGAATTTGCGGTCGGATTTGAGTATTCTTATATGGTTGGACTCGTGAGAGAATGGGTGTTCATATTTTGTAATTTTTACCCTATTCTGAGACGTGGGCCCGGGTCGACTTTTTAGGGCAAATTTCAGAATTTTTTTAAAATATTGATTTCATTAATTAGATGAGTCTATTATCATTGTATTCATGATATGCAATTGTGTTTGGTTAGATTTGGACCATTCAGAGTCGGATAATTGAGGAAAGGGCATTCTTATGGACTGTTTGAGCTTGGTTCGAGGTAAGTATCTTGCCTAACCTTGTGAGGGGGATTTCCCCCTTAGGATTTGAGTCTTCTATGTTGATTGTATCCCGTGTGCACGAGGTGACGAGTGCGTGCACAGACTTATTTGTTGAAAGTTGGACTTTTAGGATCCATAGGTCCTTATATTCACTGAGTATGAAGTTGTTCTTGATATGATTAAGTTCCTAATTAATAGTTTCGCCTCTACATGCTTTAATTAAAATTTTTTGCTTTCAGGATTCGCTCTTATTGCCTATTTGACTCTTATTTGACTTAACTGAAGATTTTACCTCCCTTATTGTCATGCTATCTTTTCATAACTGCTTATCCCTATTTGAAATTATTATTGTATCATCTTATAATTTGTTCAGTCTGAAATTGAGGTTATGATTATCTTTCCGCTTCTTATCCTTAATTAAATTGTTGAAAATCCTTAGAAATTCCTCAACCTTAAAAGAAGTTTTAGATATCCTATATCTTAGTCGACTTGTTTTATTTGGAATTATTTGACTCGTGTTAGTTTCCCTGTTGTTGAAATGTATATTATGGGATCGTTGATACACCTTAGTTTCCCTTTGTTGAGTTGTTCTCTTTACGCCTATCATTCATTACTGTGGTTGTTCCTTGTGATTTGGTCCCATATTTTCCTGTGATGTAAAAGTTCTTGAGTTGATTTACTTGTCGTACTTTGTATTATTGCCATTTTTGTTGTTGTGTTTGTTGTGGTGATGCACGAGGTTTCTGCCGTGCGGTTGTTATTATTGTGATGTACGAGGTTTCTGCCGTGCGGTTGTTGTTATGGGGTTGCACGCAGTTTCTGTCGTGCTATTATTACTATTGATATTTGCACATGCAGTGTGACAAGGTGGGATATATATATGTGTGGGTTGCGCATGTCGCGAGACAAGGTGGGAACATTATTATGCATGTGTGGCAAGATAAGGCGAACATTTATGTTACTATTGCACACGTGGCGAGACAAGGTGGGCTGTGTCAGGGATTGATTTGTGGCCTGGGGGCATTCTTGTTGTTGATATTTGTGAAGTGGTATACATACCTATGTGAGCTTTATCTTGTGAAAGCTGTGAGAAAATATTCTACGTGCTGTCCGTTCTTTTTCCTTATGCTTATTTGCTAATATGGACTATGGTAGGACACTTGCACAAGCATACACGTAGTTAAGCACTCTTATCGGATAATAAGTGTTCTTGATATTGTTGAGCATAGATGCTCTCCCTTGTTTACTTGTCTTCTATGTGAGAATGGCTCTATTGGCACGTGAGTCGTCAGTGTGGTCATGAGGTGTTATGAGGGCATAGGATGCCAAGTGTTAGGGTTCAGGTATTGAGACCCGTGAGTTGTGAATTGTCCGAGGTTTGGTACCTCGTGGAGTTGTTGACTAAAACCTGATGTAAAAGCTTTTGTAATTACTGAGTTATTACTTGTCCTTGTTGTATTTGTGATTCCGGATTTAGGTTGTGTTCCATTTACTTTGTCTGCATCATTTCCATGATATTCCGCTGATACTTGTTGTTTTCTTGCTTTAATGCCATTACTGTATTGTGAGCCATATTTCATAGTCTTTATGTATGCATCATACTTCTATTATTCATGTGCTTATATCTGTTCAGTTTATTAGACCAGTGGGTGTCTTGACTGTTCCTCGTCACTACTCCACCGAGGTTAGTCTTGATACTTACTGGGCACCGCTGTGGTGTGCTCATGCTACTCTTCTGCACATTTTTTTTGCAGATCCAGGTACTTGTTCGTTAGCTAGCTGTGTGGATTGTTGCTGTGGAGACTCAAGGTAAACCTGTTGCTGCGTTCGCAGGCTTCGGAGTCACCTTCCAGTTTTTGTTTTGCACTGTTTATCCTTACTTCTGGACAATTGTATTTAGAAGTTTTCTAGCAAACACTCTGTAAAGCTTATGACTTCTACCACCGGTTTTGGGAATTTTTAAGAGATTCTATTTAAATAATGTTGTTGTTTTAATTATTGTTAGGCTTACCTAGTCCCTAAGACTAGGTGCCATCACGATACCCAACAGAGGGAAAATTGGGTCGTGACAAAAGGCATGGGACCGTCGACTGCACCACTGATTGACTAGTCTACCGCAAATAAGCCTTTCTGATTTAAAAGGGTGATTTCAGGAAAGCGCAAACACTCATCAAGCGCCACTATGTTGATAATTGGCACGAGTGGAGTATGATGCAGAGCATGCTTTATGCAAAAATAATAACACGTTGCCAAGTATTTGCATGATAAAAGTACGTAAAAGTAGTAAATAAAACAGTAAAATGAACATGAGGAGAAAAGAAAAGAAAGACAAAAGAGAGAAGTCAGTCTTAGACATGAAAACGTGCGAGAACGTAATGAAGCAGGTAGGGAAATAGGGATGGGAGAATCATAATATAGCAGTCTTAGACAAGATGAAGGAGATGGAGAGAGATCATACATGTCATAGCAAATAAAGGAGAATAAGGGAAGGGATGTGCATGTAATAGCAGTTTAAGACAAAGAAAGTAATCCACATAAGTCAAGTTCATTATGGTAAAAGCTTAAGTATATCCCCAGCAGAGTCGCCATGCTGTCGCGCACCGTTTTCTCGGGAAAGCGGGTTTCGACGTGTGAAAACTCTCTTAAATGGGTATTAAAAGAGAAGAGTCGCCACCAAACGATTTTGAGGTGCGTTAGGGAACCTATTTGCAAATAACTCTGTTTGACTAGTTTATGTCATCAAAGATCGGGTAAGGGCTCAAATTACCTCAAAGAGAAGGTGTTAGGCACTCTTCGAGGTCCAAAACTGTGGGTCCCGACCGAACTTTAAATTATGTGGATTAGGTAATTAGGCTAGGTGATCAAATAAATAAAGGAAAATTTAGAAGCCGAAGAGTCTTATTAGAACATGTGAGAATCAGCACAAATCTTAATGATTACAAAGATACAATTACATTGATCTATGTTAAATGACTAAGTGTAAATAACAAATACATAAAGAAAAGAAGGGGGGTCCTAAGTTTTTTAGCTTAAAGGATCACCCCGTGCAACATAAATAATACTTCGCAACTCCTTTGAGATAGGGGTTGCTCATATTATTCAGCAGGCACAGACTATCATCTCCTGCTACCCGATTACTATGTTAAAGTTGTTTACCTAAAGGCGTTCTAATTTAATTCTAAGTCGTACCCTATGCGTGCACTACCCATCCCATACCTATGTTCCAGGAGGCTTTGGACCTCTATTTGGGTGGTTCTAGACTTCACTTAGGATGCTCAAAATGATAAAACTAGCGCACATTCAAAAACATGTAGGACTACACATGAGTACAATTAAAGCACGCGGGCAATTAGGTAGTAGACAATTTCAAACGCATTAGAGTTATTGAGTCCTATAGGCATAGTTTCTATATGATTCTGATTTCCAGCATTGGATAAGTAGCATCGCAAATTTAAACTAACGAACTTGCAGACTAAAGGCGTTGCAAGTACTATATGCATGATTTCTAATTGTTTGCGCAATAAGACAATGAAACGATCTCAGAATTCCGAATTACCAGTGCTGATTTTATAGACATACTTCTTAGGCAGGTGATGACATCCTATATGTAGGATTTCTAGTAGTTGATAACTGAAATTGATTTTACAACACTTTACTCCTATAGGCATGTCATCTAGGCAGGGCAGTGTAATGAAAACAACATAAGTAGTAGATTAAAAGATTAGGGTCCTATAGTCATGATATCTAGATGGGCAGTACCCTAAAAGTAATAGAAGCAATAGACCAATTAATTATTTGAAGTCCTATAAGCATGATTTCTAAGTTGACAAAACATGTGTTATACATCCTATAGGCATGCTGTCTAAACGCATAGTAATAATATGGAAATCAAGTATAGCAATTACTAACAGGTTTGAGATAGTGTGGGAGTATTAGACAAATTAGGTGAGGTGTGTGCGATTCTTATAGACATAATTTCTAGTAGCGTGCAGAAGTAGAGCAAGTTATACAAGGTAGCAAATAAAGCACGTAGACCCTATAAGCATGTTCTCTACCCCTTATGTAATAATAAAGCACACCTATTCCCCAGTTCCACTAACTCCCCAATTATTTATTTACAAATCATTACAGTCCTAAAATGAAGAGTACATGTTCGAATAATACACACTGAATGAGTACAGGCCCAATAATCAGAGCAGGCCCAAAGAGGAATAACCCAACAACCTCAAAGTCTTCAGTGATCACATTCTTCACACAAAAAATAGTAAACCCAAGTATAGGTACACCCCAGGACATTAGAGTGTATCATCTACATGACTCGAACCCAAACCCATACCAAGTCTGAAAGGGGGAATCAACTTACCCAGCAATGCCAGACTTAACCACATAAGTAATAAGTTGTTCATAAATTAATCAAACCACTCGAGGTCCACACACTTAATTCTTAGGACTGCAACTAATAGTAGTTTAAACCAGAGCAGGTAGATGAGATCACACAGAGTTATACACATAAGATGCTAGAAGTTCAGAAGACAGGATGGAACATCACAAACCAACAGACAACCCCAAATAGAGTTTCAGGATATAATATGATTTAAGGTTAACTTAAACATAATCTTGACAGAGGAATCTTGCAGAATCACAGACGGAAACAAGTAAGATTTCTAGCATGAGGGTCTAGCACAAATATGATCAAAAATAGGCTAATGAACATAGTCTGTAATAATCCAGTCAACTGGGCATGGAGACTTTACCATTATCAATCATACATGAAGTTTTACCTCACAATGGGCAAGGATATGTCAAATATAGGTTAACAGGACTAGCCTGCACTAGGCTTAATCACATATGAGGGAAGAGGCTAGACATTAGGTTTTCTCTAAGGTCTCAAATAGGATTGCATACATTAGAGCTTAAATGACATGAAAGCAGGCCCTAGCTAATCAGTACAACATCAAAACTTAGCAGGTTGGACATGAATGACTTAACAAGGTCTGAAACATATTCATGGATTCATCACAAAGGTACAGTACAAGGCAGGGAACGAGCATTAGTTCACAAGTAGCAGGGAAAGCATGTCTGGGCTAATAACATGATCAGGAGTTAATTCTTAGAAAAGTATCAAGTCACACATGAATGACTCAAGACTTAGAACAGGTTCTGGGCATGACTTGACTCATAACAAGAGTACAGAACAAGGCAAGAAACCACACTCAGAATAGGCAACAATAATGAGCATTCGAGCACATACATTAGCAAGTAGGCTTAAGAAGGCAGAATCAAGGCAACAAATATGCAAGTTAGGCTACTAGAAGGTATAGAGCCTCAAGAAGAGTTTCAAAGCATATAATGGCATATTGGTTCATAAAAATTCTCAGAGACATAGATATGCAAACCAGGAATTTAAACGAGAAGAAACAAAAAATGAAATTGCAAGAGTCGTAGCTACATTACCAGTTACAGGCGAACAAGTAAACAAGGGGAGTAATTTCAGCAACACTTCAATGTCAATAGCAAAACGAGCAGTAGAACCCAAGAATCTCAGTGCGTCAGAGTTCTGAAGGGTTTCAAACGAACCCCGGGCAATGCTCACACTGAGAAAGGTTCAAGAATTGAATTACGGTGGCCTTGGCTTTCAGCCAGCCAAAAGATTGAGCCTCATAATAGTATAGGACAAAAAAGAATAAGAGAGCAGTAGTAGTTTTCTTTTGCAATTTTTCTCCATCTCCTGGGGGAGTTAGGGGATGGGTTTATATAGTAATGGAAATTGAACAAACAAAAACGGAAATATAATCAATCAAACACAAATAAGGAAAGAAAAGCATGCAGAATCGATTTAGAACCAAATTAGGAGAAAAATCAGGCGAACCCTAGTTCTGCCCAGAATCTCAGATTGCCGAAGAATCTTGGTAAATAAGACCCATATAATCTTGCCACCAGTGTATATAGAAGAAAAATTGTCTGAATTATGAGGAGTTAGTCTGATTTCTCTTGATTCGGAAGATTGGTGCTTGCCAAAAATGGGGCAAGTACTATATAATACCATAATCTTGTAAAGAACAACAAGATAATCCATAAAAGGTAAGTGAATCATGGCAAGAATCCATGAATTAATCGTATTCGGAAAAGGTTGGTGAAGGTGGCTAGGGTTTCTGAAGGAGGGAGGAGGAGAGACGAGGGAAACGGGGGCGGAGGTCTATTGGAGAATGGGGATTAGGGTTTGGGGTTGGGGTTATTAAAAATGGTAGGGTAGTTGTGGGCCTTTGATCTTGAGAGATCAACGACCAAGATTAAAACTCGAGCGGGGCGGGTTGGTTCAACGAGTCATGACCGGGTTGGATTAAAAGGGTCGTTTGGTTTGGGCTAAAGGGATTGGGCCAGGGATTTGGGTCTGTTTGGTCCGAAAATTGCCCTTCATTGGGCTATAAAAATTAAATATACGAAATTTATGAAATAATAATTTATAAAAGTGATTAATAAAATATAAAAAATACTATTTATGCAGTAAAATACTGGAAAATAATAGCTTAACATTATAAAAATATAAAATGTTATTCTAACATAAATAATATAATAAATATAATTATGTATAGAATGTAGGTTATTCTTGCAAAAATTATGTAAATAGGTAAAAATGCAAATGTAATCATATGCAATGAAGTAAAAATGTTGTAAAACATATATGTGGGTGTAAATGATAAATTTGGATGATTAAGTCATCACAAAATAATTTAAGGGATAATTAATGCATATTCAAGTAATTAAAATGCAAGAAAATCAATTCTAAAGCTTTAAAAATTGTAAAAATTATAGAAAATACTTGTATAACTCTTGTAAACTAAGTAATGATGCAAAATGATATTTTGAAAGTATATATACTATTAAAAAAAAATGAGGGCAAAATTGGGTATCAACACCAAGTGGCTCGGGTGAGTTTCGGATGGGGTTCAGATTGATGGGAACCTTGTTGAAGCTGCTGGAATTTGGGATTTGCTGATGCAACCGCTTCTGCGGAAGCTTGGTCACAGAAGCGACTCCGTTGAAGTGAGCAGTCCATCGCAGAAGCGGACTGGGCACTGCTGAGCAGGAGACGCAAATGCAGAGCCATCTGCGCAGAAGCGCGATCGCAGATGCAGTGCTTTTGGTTGCAGAAGCGAAAGGGCGGGCCTTCAGTGGTGTGCGCAGTAGCGCAACTTTTTTCACAGAAGCGATGGTCGCAGATGCGACCTACTGTCCGCAAATGCAGAAACGCTGGACAGAATGCCTTATGTTCGAGGGTTCAACATTTTACCCATTTTTCTAATTTTGGAGCTCGATTTGGGCGACCTTGGAGAGGAATTTCACCACACAACTTGGGGTAAGTGTTCTTGACTCCCTTGTGATTATATTTCATGAATTAATCTTCCTTTTCAGCGCTAGATTATTGATTTTTCAAGAGAAATCGGAGAATTTTCTATAATTCCATAAAATAAATTTTTGAGTTTTGAACATCGATTCGGAGTCTGATTTGAGTAAAATTAGTAAGGTTGGACTCGTAATTGAATGAGTTTGGATTTTGTGAGTTTCATCGAGTTCTGAGACGTGGGCCCCGCTGTCAATTTTTCGAGCGGAGTTGAAATTTTTTGTAAATTGTTAAATTATAAGCATTGGAGTAAATTGTGATTAATTTGCACATTGTTTGAATAGATACGAATCGTTTGGCTTGAATTGAGGAGATAGGAAGGCATTTGGAGGTTGATATGCGCAGAATAGAATTTCCGAATTATTGATTATCTTGCTCGGCATTGGATTCGGCTTGTTCGAGGTAAGTAACATTTTTAAACTTGGAGCTGAGGTTATAAACCCTGAAAATACGTGTTATATGATTTGTTTGGAGGTGACGCATATGTTAGGTGACGGGCATGTGGGCGTGCACCATAGAAATTATGACTTAATTGATTCTGTGGAGTTACATAATCAAATAATCATGTCATTATCCACATATCCTCCACATGTTAGAGGAATTGATCTGAGTCTCATGTTAAAGATCATGTTTAGGCTACGTGCCGATATTTTTGGGACCCATAGAGGTCTTATTGCTATTGAATTACTTGTTTAAATTTACAATTTATTACTCAATCACATCTATCATTTGCATATCATATCTTAGTCTCTGTTGTCATTCATTGATACATCATATCATCATGTTGGGCCAATTTTTATGACATTTTGAGCCCGAGAGACTGGAGAGATTATTGACTAAGTGAGTCCGAGGGCCGGATTGTGAGTGATATTTATGGGATCGGGCTGCACGCCGCAACACGTTTTTATTTATTTATGCCTGGATCTGGCTTATTATAGCGCTTGGGCTGAAGGAGCCCCTCCGGAGTCTGCACCCCACACAGTGAGCGCGATTGATTTTATATTGAGGGATGGATCTTCTCTTGGCATGGATCTTGCCCGAATCATTTATATTTTTGGGATGGAGCATGGATCTAGCCCGAATCATTTATATTTTTTGGATGGATTTTCCCTGGGCTTGGATCTTGCCTAATCATTTATATTTTTGGGATGGATTTTCCCTGGGTATGGATCTTGCCTAATTAATTATATTGAGGGATAGATCTTCCCTGGGCTGGATTAGCCCTATACAGTACTGAGTGACTGAATGTCAGTTATTATATATTTATATTTGGGTTGGATCTGCCCTGTAAAATGCCGAGTGACTCAGTGTTCTGAATACTGAGCGTGATGAGTGGAAATGCGAGACAGTGAGATTGAGTACTCTGAGAGTGGAAGTACATAAGTTCATCATTATATTGCATTGCATTAGACATGCATACTTGATATGTAGGCATAGAGAAGTATTTTTCCTCATGCCATCTGATAATGGAATTTCTTATCAGTTGTTAAAGTTTTTTTTTTTTTGTTGAGAAAAATCACAAATTTCAGACTTACTCATATTTTCAGTGATTTTCGGCAAAGGATTTGAGTTTTTCTGTTATACTTGAAAAGAAAATGTTTATTTTCTGGAATTGTATATGTCGCGCCCCTTTTTTCTCGCGAAATCGGGCTTCGACATGTGACAACTCTTTTAAGGAGGTATTAAAAGAGGAGAGTCGCCACAGTTTAAATGACAAAACTCAAATATTTAATTACATGACCCACAGTGTACATGGAGCTTCTACGACAATGGATACCTATATACATAAAACAAACTAGACCCAAACACCCACTAGAACTGTAGTGGGCTCACCATAAGCTGAGTAGTGAAGAAGATCCCTATCAAAGATCCATATCATCCTGTAAAAGTATACCTGCATCATTAAAAGATGCAGCGCCCCCGGCAAAAGGGACGTGAGTACATGTGGAATAGTACTCGTATGTAAGTCAGTCAAAACAACATATGAAAATATGGTAACTCAAATAAGAGGCAAATAAAGTACATCAAGAAACTACGAAACATCCAATAAAATCACATTTCAAGTCTTATTATACTTACATCATTCTAGCCTTCTTTTAGGATCAACTGTGCCATATGAACTATACTTGGAATATATAATATAATGTAATTGTAACAACATGTACAAACAATGCCAACGAAAGTGGCACCTTCCTCCCTTAATTCACACACATACATTTCGTAGACCGTCCTTAGTGTTCACATATCATAGTATACACCTATGCGTCTCATAGACCATTCACAGCGTTCACTTACACAATACAAATACACCTAATCAAGGGCTTGGAAATACAAAATGAATATGATGAATTATGGTAACAATAAATGGGCTTAGATAGCCGTTAACGTCAAGCAAATTTATTAAGAGCTTCCATTCAAATTTATCGATATTAAGTTGGGGATCCTTTATAACCACCCTCACACAAAGCAGCCATGCCGCCTCACCCCCCAACATATGTGGGTGGAGGTGTATTACGATACCACAACCTCTACACAAAGTGACCCTGCCGCCTCACCCCAATATATGAGGGTGGAGGTGTATCACCATACCACAATCCCAACACAAAGCAGCCCTGCCGCCTCACCCCAATATATGCAGATGGAGGTGTATCACAATACCACAATCCGAACACAAAGCGGCCCTGCTGCCTCACCCCAATATATGCGGATGGAGGTGTATCACAATACCACAATCCCAACACAAAGCGGTCATGCTGCCTCACCCCCAATATATGTGGGTGGAGGTGTATTGCACAATACCACAATCCCTACACAAAGCAGTCCTACCGCCTCACCCCAATATACGTAGGTGGAGGTGTATCACAATACCACAATCCCTACACAAAGCGGTCATGCCGCCTTACCCCAATATATGCGGGTGGAGGTGTATTCCACAATACCAAAATCCATACACAAAGTAGTCCTACCGCCTCATCCCAATATATGCGGGTGGTGGTGTATTTCACAATACCATAATCCCTACACAAAGCGGTCCTACCGCCTCACCCCAATATATACGGGTGGAGGTGTAATCCGAATCACAATACCATATATAAACTCAAAGCAACATAGTTTGTCATTACATTTAACGTCGTAATTACTCATATCATTGGAATACTTCATGTTCATGCTCATCATGGAGAAATATAACTCATTACATTACCGCATGCATGTTAAATCAATATGTCGATTTCAATGGCACATGGGCCCAATTCCTTTTCTTAAGGTTCATCGTCATTTAACAAACTACATCTCCCTTCCATCTCATTATTCACTCCCTTGACCTCTTGAGGTCATTATCTAGGTTCATGATTCTTGGGGACTTAACAATCAAAGTCATTTACATATATTATTTCAGAAGCATACAACTATAGTT
The DNA here is from genome assembly GCF_000715075.1 of Nicotiana tabacum. Classification (NCBI taxonomy): domain Eukaryota; kingdom Viridiplantae; phylum Streptophyta; class Magnoliopsida; order Solanales; family Solanaceae; genus Nicotiana; species Nicotiana tabacum. The sequence continues at coordinate 99,225 of NW_027438374.1, read as the reverse complement.
GAAACCATTGGGACATACAACACTTCGAAATTCTCATTTAGGCAACGATCACATTTCATATTCATACTATCACTTACTTGTACTTGCCTTGGGTGATCATAGAACATTAAGAGCATTTAGAACATTTAGGAACATCATAGTCTTTACTCGCAAGAACGTAGGGGCTTATAACACATTGGAAACAAAAGTACAAATACGTACATCTCATAACCTTTCACATCCTATATCACGTAATTCGTACTTTCAACCACTTACAACATTATTATTTCATTGTCTCTCTTGGCCATACATATGATTCGTCTTTCATGGCACAATGGACGTATTTCATATTCCACACTTTCATATCTTTCCTTTCATGGATCATCATCCTAAATATCAACATATACAATATCCCAGAAATCATAACTTTAGGTTCATTAGTAATGAAGACTTTAAACACAATGGATTTCTTCTTGAATTACTTTTTCCCTAAAATGACAATACACAATTTCCACTCACGAATATGCAAGAATGCAAAATACATTGAAAATGCTCACTAAACATAGCATTAGCTAAAACAGCCACATATGGGCATCACTTGGGTTCATAAGCTTTTAGGCAATTCTATTTTCAAAGTCAATTTTTGAATAGTTGAATCAAAGCTCATTTCATAATCTTTATCACATCATCTCATTTCATGGGCAACATTGGCCATAAGTATAACTTTCACTCTTGGCACGTTGGCCACACTTTATATCCCCAATTCACTTATTTCACTTCCAACCATCTTTATAGATTATCAACAATAAGACATTTCCAATCAATACTTTAGGTACACATATGAGCAATTAAGAGTCTTAAGCATATTGAGTTTTCTCACACAATTTGACATTATAACCTTCCTTTGAAACACCACTCAAAGACATAGCATTTTAACACACATATCATTCTTGAACACATTCCCAAAAGATAACATAATGTGATAGGAACATTCAGAATATGTTTTGAATACATAATTCTCGACACTTTGCTTATTTGGGACATTCAAATTTATTGGGATTTATAATTTATTTAACTATTTTATTTAAATATTGTTTTCCTTAATTTCTTATTTAAAGGCTGGCCCAAATTTTGAGCCAATTTTCAGACCAAACAAGCCCCAAATCTCTAGCCCAACCCCCCAAAGCCCAATCCAAACGACCCCTGTAATTAACCCGGTCGATACCCGTTCCAAACGACCCGCCCCGCTTATCCCTTAATCTCGATCGTTAATCTTTCAAGATCAACGGTCTGCAATTATCCCCACCCTTTTAATTACCCTAGACCTAAAATCCTAACCCATTCCCATCTAACCCGCCTCCCCTAAACGCTCTTAACCTCCCCTTCTTTCTTCTGAAGAACCCTAGTCGCCTCCCCTTAATTTCCTCTCCTAATCCCACTGATAATGGGATTCGACCATTATTTCTTACCATGTTTGAAGCCCTTTGGTACCGGTTGTCCATTTGTGGTGTTACTTAGGTGCTTGCCTAAGTTTGGCAAGCAAGATCTCCTAAGATCGAACCAAAGTGGTTTAAACCTCTGATTCTGATCATTATTTCGTCTATATACATTCAATACCACGCTATGTGAGTTCAATTTCACTGAGATCTCTGTTAATTTATGCTTTCCCTCTTGAACTAAGGTTTACCCATTTTCTCTCCTAAATTGATCTGAATCGATTTTGCATGCTTTCTTTCCTTATTTTAGGTTTTATTTTCTTTGTTTCCTTGTTTATTCGTCTAATTTTGCAACAATATAAACCCCTCCCCATTCCCCTTTGAGACATACTTTAATCGATATACTTTCACTAAAAATTGGAGCTTTGTTCTGTGATTCCCTCATTCCCTTGTTTTGTACTTCATTTTGGCCGGCTGAAAGCCAAGGCCACTGAGATTCTATTATTCGAACTTTCTCTTGGTGCGAGCATTGCCCTGAGTGCTTTTGAAGCTCTTGGGAACTTTGACGCATTGAGATTCTGGGTTCTTGTGGAATTTTTGCTCTTTACTGTTGTTTGTTTAACTGGTAAGTTACTTGACTTTTGCAATTTCATCCCTATGTGTCTCTGATTTGCATGTGTTCTTACTTCTGGAATCCATGGCTTAATGTGTTTCTGGGTTACTTTTATGTACCACTCTGTTAACTTTACACGTGTTTTAAGTCTCTTTAGCATTTAACTACTCCTAATGCTGCTAGTTCTGAGATTATCCATGTGCAACTTGGATAATCTGAACCTTCCTAAGCTCGTTTAGCTAGTGTATTGATGCCTGAATGTTCATGAATATACTTACCTGCTTTGTCCTGAATCTCTGTAATGAATGCTTCACACTTGTGCTAGAACTTCCTGTCTTAATTATGACATGTTCCCCTGCTATTGTGTCACTCAGCATGCTCACTCGATCGCATACCCCTTTAGTGATTGCTTGTGATTTTAGAACAGTTACCTTAGCATGTTATCCCTACCATGTTTGAATTGTTGTTTCGTGATATTAGGATGAATCCTTGGCATAACTTAGATCTTTTTTAGTTAATTAGTCTATTGTGTGAATCCCAGAATCCCTACATATGCTATTTGATATGGACTTGCTATCTCATACTGCTCTGAATCTCTGCAATATTTGTCTTGCATGTGCAATGTGTTTCAATTTGCATTAATACCATTCTCTATAATCTTACTTTTGTGCTAATATGTTCCCGAACATGCCTATGGTTCTTTCAGTGATTATTTGGGATGTCACAATGTGCATCCCCTATCATGTCTAAATACTAATTAGCATGACACTAGGATGTATGTTTAGCATAATCTCTTAGGTTTTAACTTGTTTGTATTGTGCATCTGTGACTGCAAACTTGTTTCTCCCCTGACCCTTCCCACATGTGGTTTTGTCATAATGTGTGCTCCCTATCATGTCTCAATGCAGTCCTGTTTCCTGATGAGAGTTAATATGTCTATCTTATGATACTACGATGCATACTTAGCTTAATTTGGACCTTTTAGGTCTCAACTGGTTTAGTATCATGCATCTATACATGATAATCTCGGTATACCCATGCAAACCTATTTCTTCCCCAACTCTTTCAAAATGTGGATGTCTATGTGATACTTTGCTATGTATGGAAATCCTGCTGAACCTACTGGCCTTCTTGATGAGTTGCTATGTATGTTCAACTTGGCTATGTCTACTTTAGGTTATAAGTGTACCCCCAGTTCTGTCCATCAGCCATTGTCCTTTCTCCTGATTTGCTACTTATGCTATTCTAAACTTCTTATTCTTAGCCGGCTGAAAGCCAAGGCTACCTAGGCTTTACTACTGACCTCCTAGTGTGAGCATTGCTCGAAGTCCATTTGAGACCCTTGTGAACTCTGACACACTAGGATTTGGGTCTTTAGTCACTCCCTGAAACTTGAACTACCCTACGCAACCCTTTCTTCCTATTATCTGCTGAATATCTAAGTCGTTTGGTTTAAATGATGCAATGCTTGGAAATATGGTTATATGAATTGACTTTGGGCTCCTCAATGGATTCTGGGGTTGTGTTGATGAATACGGCTCCTTGTTAGAAGTTTGGGTATGCTGTGTGAGAATTGTTGAAGGCCCAGAAAGTGCTGGGTATTTCATTTGGGCCTGCTGTGGGCCTATTGTCATTATTTGTATAACATTTGTATCTTAGTCATTAATGGTCCTGTAATAACTTTGACGATTGGGGTGTTAGTGAAGTGGGGAATGGGTAGATTTCTAATATTTGCATACCAAATGGGTAGATAATATGCCTATAGGACTCAATGATTTACTTGTTATATATATGCTATTCCATCACTATGTGCACTATAGAAATCATGCCATTAGGGGAAACACACACACACACACACACACACGGTCTGCTAGCAAACATGAATTCAAAGTGCTGCAATTATGCTTACTGCTACGTGTTACTAGAAATCCTGCCTATAGGAATAAATGTCATTGATTTCAATTCATTTCAGCATATTCATTAGAAATCATGCCTATAGGATTTTGATCATCTCATTTGCTATTATCTCATACTGTTCACTAGAAACCATGCCTATAGGAGTTTAATCATCTCATTCATTATTCCATCGCACTGTTCACCTAGAAAACATGTCTATAGGGTTGAGTGTAATGATAAAATCAGCTCCAAGTTCTAAACATTAGAGATCATGTCTATAGGATAACACTGTTTCGTCTTAATAAGAGTCAATGATGCACCTCTCAATATGGTTTATTATGCACTTCTGGGATCTCCCCAATGGTCCTTTCATTATTCCTTACTGCACGAGTCACCTAGACACAGCAGGCTTAATAACCAGAAATCTACAATTTCATTAATCAGCATGCAAATCGTATAATCCTATCAATGAGCAACGCTTGGCCTTCGAAACTATAACACCCCGGAAAATTTCAAAGTACTTAAGCGCTATTTAGAAAGTTGATGTGCGCAAGATATTATTTTTACCCTGAATAAAATGACAAATGCAATGCAATTGTAAAATATAGGCTATTATTGCGAGATTGTACAAATAGCCTGAAAATACTAATGTAATTATACAAAATAGAGTAAATACCTGAAGCAAATATTATAGATGCAAAATAAGGATTTAGGTATTTGAGTCATCACAAAATAATTTGAAGGAATAATTAATAATTATTCAAGCAATTTAAATACAAAAATCAATTTAAAAGCTCTAAAAATTATGAAAAATTATAGAAGATGCTTGCATAAATCTTGTAAATTAAATAATGATGCAAGTTAATGTTTTGAAAGCATATACGTTTATTTGCAAAAATATGAGGGCAAAATTGGGTATCAACAGCTGCCCCTCCTTACCCGGGAATGATGAAAGAGTTGTCGGGTAAAGAAAATGATGATCAATTTTGGCCGAATTGAATGAAGGATGATGTGATTTGAAAAATGAGGGCCGAACCCTGGTTCCTGAGTTGCCTACATATCCCTGGTGTTACGGGAATCAGGTCGTGTGTAGTTCTGTATCCAACGGTTAACGAAACCGATGGAGTTGTTATAGGAATGGTCTTATGTTTCGTAAAGGGTTCCTTTGGGTAGGATAGTATCAGATGAATTTATGTGAAGTCATGAATGCAAATTTGAAACGTTATGGATGTATCACTGAGCAAATATCTGAACGGTCATAGAGTAAAAGGCGGGTAATTGATGGTGGTCGGTTATGTTTGAAATAATTGCAGGATGTGAGCATTGAATGGAAATCGGAGCGAAGATTGCTCTCGTTAGGAGAACGGTTACTTCCTGGATGACCTGCAAAACTTAAAACACGATGCATGCAAGTATATATGGATTATTGTGAGAATTTAAACGTGATGCAGATTCCCTTCGGACCATGACGGTTGTCTTTAGACGGTGAGGATGGTGTCCTTAGACCATGATGTCCTGGGCCATGAATCATGTGATAAGGGATTTGCAGGCCATGAAATGATGTCCTCGGGCCATGAGAATGGTGCCTCCGAGCCATAACGCCTTTGAATAATGATGTGCACTTTTAAGAGATCCTTGGGCCATGGAATGGTGTCTTCCGGCTATGAGGATGATGCCTTTAGACCATGACGCCTTTGGAAAAAAATGGCGATATTTCAGCCCATGAAATGCAAAATATGATATTTGGCCGTATGCGAAGATGAGACAAGACAAGGCTTAGTCTTGGGTAAGATGAGGGCAATGATTAGACCTGGATGAGTAGAGGATAATGCTAGGTCTTAGATAGAGTAATGGAGATAGCATTTAATCACGAGGAAAAGGCAGTGCTTAGCCTTGTGGAATTAGGGAGGCAATGCTTAGCCTCATGCAGGAAGAAGAGACAATGCTTAGTCTCATGCAATGTTCTTCGATGGAGCTGCAAACTTCAAAGGAGTGGGTATTGGAGCAGTCTTAATGTCAGAAACGGGTCAACACTATCCAGTATCCGCAAAACTCAGGTTTCCATGTACTAACAACATGGCAGAATATGAGGCATATATCTTAGGACTCAGGTTAGCCATCGACATGAACGTTCAGGAATTAATGGTAATTGGAGATTCAGACCTTCTAGTACATCAGGTTCTAGGAGAATGGGCCACGAAGAACACAAAGATATTACCATATTTGTACTGTGTACAAGAGTTGATGAAGAGATTCAAAAAAATAGAGTTCAAACATGTTCCGAGAATCCAGAATGAGTTCGTAGATGCATTGGCCACTTTATCTTCCATGATACAACACCCAGACAAGAATTTCATCTATCATATCCTAGTAGGGATTCATAATCAGCCAGCTTATTGTGCTCATGTTGAAGAGGAAATAGATGGAAATCCATGGTTCTACGACATCAAAGAATATTTGGAAAAGGAGAGTACCCGGAGCACGCAAATCATACTTAGAAACGCACACTCCGGAGATTATCCAACCACTTCTTCCAAAGTAGAGGAATTCTATACAGAAGGACTCCAGATCTGGGATTATTACCGTGTGTCGATGCCAAGGAAACATCCATATTGCTCGAAGAGATACATGCCAGAACTTGCTGACCGCACATGAATGGCTTTGTCTTACCTAAGAAGATATTAACAGCAGGATATTTTTGGATGGCTATGGAAACAGACTGCATCAGGTATGTCCAAAAGTGTCATCAATGCCAAGTACATGCTGATATGATATGAGGGCCACCCAATGAACTCAATGCAACAAGTGCACCTTGGCCTTTCTCCGCTTGGGGGATGGATGTCATCGGTCCAATCGAACCTGCCGCTTCAAATGGGCACAGGTTCATTCTAGTAGCCATAGACTATTTCACAAAATGGGTTGAAACTGCGTCTTACAAGGCTGTAACTAAGAAGGTCATCGCACATTTCATTAGGGATAGTATTGTTTGTCGGTTTGGGGTGCCGGAATTAATCATCACCGACAATGCTGCCAACCTTAACAGTGATTTGATGAGATCCATGTGTGAAACCTTCAAGATAAAGCATAAGAATTCCACAGCATGTAGGCCGCAAATGAATGGAGTTGTAGAAGCCGCCAATAAGAACATCAAGAAGATATTGAGGAAGATGGTAGATAATTACAAACAGTGGCACGAGAAGCTACCGTTTGCTTTGCTCGGATATCGTACCACGGTTCGCACATCAATTGGGGCAACTCCTTATATGTTGGTTTATGGTACTGAAGCGGTTATCCCTGCCGAAGTAGAAATCCCTTCTCTGAGAATCATACAAGAAGCCGAGCTCAGTGACGCAGAATGCGTACAGAGCCGATATGAGCAACTGGCCCTCATTGATGGAAAAAGAATAAGTGCAGTATGTCACGGTCAACTCTACCAAAACAAAATGGCTAGAGCTTTCAACAAAAGGGTCAGGCCTAGACAATTCACACCGGGGCAGTTGGTGCTAAAGCGGATCTTCCCACATCAAGATGAAGCAAAAGGGAAATTTTCACCAAATTGGCAAGGGCCCTTCATGGTTCATCGAGTACTAACAGGAGAGGCACTTATACTTGCAGAAATAGACGGAGAAATTTGGCCAAACCTATCAACTCAGACGCAGTCAAGAGATATTATGTTTAGGATTGTTTACATTTTTTCATCTGATGTAACTGAACTATGCTTGACCTGATTCCCATTTAAGAGGGGATACGTAGGCGGTCCTGTGGGTTCGGTCACATCTTAATAAAACCTTCATTTTTCCATGATTAGAAAACTGGGGCAGAATTTTGAGGAGGACCCTCAAAATTCTAAAGCAAGTTCAGCCGACATCGTCATACACAGAACAGCCAAAGTACTGCATTTAAACTGGGGCAGAATTTTGAGGGGAACCCTCAAAATTCTAAAGCAAGGAGGTCGCAATGTCTCTAAAATTTGTCACAATCACCGGTTCATCTAAATTATTTGAAATCACATACTACTACATTTCAAATAACTATATTTATCAAATGCATGCATATTTTTCGAAAACTTTATTTCTATGACAGCCAGATGCTACCCAGGGTAACTCAAATAGGACCTCAAGACAGGAGCAAAGGCAAAACAGAAGACAAAAGCGCAAACCAACCTTCCCCCACAAAACTCACAATTTTTCTTTGGATGCAGGCACGATAAGACAACAATACCCGCAGATGCATCGAATCACTACCTTCATGATGACAAGTTACCAAACGGAAACACTTCCAACTAAGAAATACTTTACTTTCTCACTGTCACTCATCATTTTTCTTGCATAAGGCTAAACACTGCCTTTCCCTGCATGAGACTAATCACTGTCTCCTATTTGCATGAGGCTAAGCGTTGCCTCCCTAATTGCATAAGGCTAAGCATTGCCTTTCCTTGCATGAGACTAAGTCGTATCTCCTATTTGCATGAGGCTAAGCGTTGCCTCCTTAACTGCATAAGGCTAAGCATTACCTTTTCCGCATGAGACTAAGCATTGTCTCCTATTTGCATGAGGCTAAGCATTGCCTCCTTAATTGCATAAGGCTAAGCATTGCCTTTCCTTGCATGAGACTAAGCAGTGTCTCCTATTTGCATGAGGCTAAGCATTGCCTCCTTAACTGCATAAGGCTAAGCACTGCCTTTCTTTGCATGAGACTAAGCATCGTCTCCTATTTGCATGAGGCTAAGCACTGCCTCCTTAACTGCATAAGGCTAAGCACTGCCTTTCTTTGCATGAGACTAAGCATTGTCTCCTATTTGCATGAGGCTAAGCCATGCCTTCCTATTTGTATGAAGCTAAGCCCTGCCTCCTTAATTGTATAAGGCTAAGCATTGCCTTTCCTGCATGAAGCTAAGCACCGCTTCCCTTACTCCAACCATCATAGGCTTCGGTGATATCTCCTCCTACAAATGATACCTCTTCGTCGGGAAAATACATTTTTAGTGGTTCGTACTCTCCGTCTATAGGATTTTCTGCCAGATGATCTGCCAATGCTTGCCCTTTGACCACCTTCCGAGTAACATAGATGATGTCGAACTCACTCAGTAGTATCTGCCATTTTGCTAACTTTCCCATAGGCATGGGTTTCTGGAAGATGTATTTCAGCGGATACATCCTTGATATGAGATATGTGGTGTAGGCACAAAAGTAGTGCCTCAACTTTTGAGCTATCCATGTCAAAGCATAGCAGGTGTGCTCCAGCAAAGAGTATCGTGCTTCATAGGGTGTGAATTTTTTACTCAAATAATATATGGCCTGCTCCTTTCTTCCCGTCTCATCGTGTTGTCCCAAGACACATCCGAAAGCCCATCTAGTACAGATAAATAGAGTAGCAGAGGTCTCCCAGGTTCCGGTGGGACCAAAACAGGTGGTTTGGATAAATATTCCTTGATCTTGTCAAAGGCTTTCTGGCACTCTTCAGTCCAACTTGTTGCAGCATCTTTCTTCAATATTTTGAAAATCGGTTCACAGATCACAGTTGATTGTGCTATGAAATGACTGATGTAATTGAGACGCCCTAAGAAACTCATCACATCTTTCTTGTTCTTCGGAAGTGACAAATCTTGTATAGCCTTGACCTTTGATGGGTCTAGCTCAATTACTCGGCGGCTGACGATGAACCCTAGCAGTTTTCTAGCAGGGACTCCGAAGGCACACTTTGCGAGGTTCAGTTTCAGGTTGTACCTTCAAAGTCGATCAAACAATTCCTCAAATCCACTCTGTGATCTGGCCCTTTTTAGATTTGATGATGACATCATCCACGTACACCTATATCTCCTTGTGTATCATGTCGTGGAAAATGGTTGTCATGGCCCTCGTATAAGTGGCTCCAGCATTCTTTAGGCCAAATGACATCATTTTTTAACAATATACTCCCCATGGTGTAATAAAAGTTGTCTTTTCGGCATCCTCTTCATCCATCCAGATCTGATGATATCCCACGAAGCAGTCCACAAAGGATTGAAGTTCATGCTTGGCATAGTTTTCAATCAGTATGTGTATATTGGGCAAAGGGAAATCATCTTTGGGACTTGCTCTGTTTAAATCCCGATAGTCGATACACACTCTGACCTTCCCATCTTTCTTTGGAACCGACACAATGTTAGCCAACCAGGTCGGATATTCAACCACTCTGAGAAACTTGGCTTTGATTTGCTTGGTGACTTCCTCTTGTATTTTCAAACTCATATCTGCTTGAATTTTCTGAGCTTTTATTTCACTGGTGGACACATGGGATCGGTGGGTAACTTGTGAGCCACTATGGATGTGCTCAGACCAGTCATATCATCGTAATACCATGCAAAGATGTCTTCATACTCATTCAGGAACTCGATGTATTCTTCCTTCTCTGACGACGATAGATGAATGCTTACACGCGGTTCCTTGACTGTTTTGGAGTCTCCCAAATTAACTGTTTCAGTCTCATCCAAATTAGACTTAGGCTTGTTTTCAAAATTTTCCACTTCTCTGACAATTTCCTCAGGTATTACATCCTCTTCCAGATCCTCTGAATCACTATCCTTACATTGCGTTATCTCATTACATGTCATAGTCGTAGGTTCGTCGGGATAGGTAATAATAATGTTGTAGAGAAAAAATATAAAGAATAACAATAAATACTAAAAATAACAATGCATTAGATAAATCTTGAAAACGTCAAACGAGTACGGCTCGATGACTCGAGCAATTATTTCAAACAAAATATGCTTAAAACAAAATACTGAAAATGTCTTAGATGCTCATCAAATTGCTTTCAAAAATAAATGATGCTAATTGCCAGGCTACCCACGAACTCGACGGGCCGTTGATGGTGCAGCAGTCCAGTTTTTGAGAACAACTCCCTTCTCCATGGTTTGAATAATAAGGTCTTCCTCCTCCTCCTCCTCAACTATCGCACTGCAATCCATATCTTCATCATCCAGAAACAAATTCCTTTTGCCAGCTAAAACTTCATCTTCTTCAGACCCCCACATCATGTCAGCTTGATAAAATGACTGGTGCAAATGTGGTACTGGTTATTCTAGAGGGTAATAAGGACCACGCCATGGTGGCGACCAATTCTGACACTCTTGCCAGGTGTATTCATACCCGAGCCCAAATGTTGTGCCATGACGCTTTAGCTGTATCGGTTTGGTGATCCCCTGGAGATTCTTGCCGAGACCCTTGACAGGTTCATACCTTGTCCATGACAGTATGCTTTCTATCTTACCGCTCCACCATTTGTTTTTTTCAATTGCATTGACGCGCTTGATGCGATGGTATGTTTCTCCACCCAACTTCCTTTTATTCTCGACGATCGGAACAGTCTGATTAGTATAAATGGGATTACTTCCGTCTCCATGGATGATCACTTCCTGATGGTTCCACTCAAACTTCACGGCCTGATGTAGAGTAGAAGCTATGGCCCCAGCGGCATGTATCCAAGGTCGTCCCAATAATAGGTTGTAGGTAGCAGATATGTCCAACATTTGAAACTCAACATCAAACCAAGTTGGGCCCATATGTAGGCTGAGGTTGGTCTCCCCAATTATGGCCCTTTGAGACCCATCAAATGCTTTCACATTCATACTTCCTGCTCGTATCTCGTGTAGGCCTTTACCCAATCTTTTCAGAATAGTTAGTAGACATATGTTGAGACTTGAACCTCCATCTATCAAGACTCTGGTAATGAATTTGTCCTCAAACTGCACTGTGATATGCAGTGTCGTGTTGTGACTTCGTCCTTCTGGTGGCAGCTCGTTTTCATGAAAAGTGATCTTGTGGCTTTCCAACACTTGCCCTACCATGTTGGTCATTACTCCACTGGTGATGTTATTGGGTACATAGGCTTTATTAAACACCTTCATCGGGGCATTCCTATATGCCTCAGAGTTTTGCAGCAGTGATAAAATGGATATTTGAGCAGGGGTTTTGTTCAGATGATCAACCACAGAATATTCTCTTGCTTGCACCTTTCTCAAAAGGTCATCCGTGCCATTTTCAATAACAGGCGACTTAAATGCAGCTTTTTTGCTCGTTCCTCCCAAATGCTCTGGTGTATAGACCCTACCGGTTCTAGTCATGCCTTGCACTGCACCTGTTTCTTCCATTTTTGCTTTTCCTTTCCTTCTTGCTTCCACAACATAATCCCATGGTATATCATTAGACTTATAAGACGACGTACGTGCTACCATCACTGTGAAGGGTGTTGTTACTTCAACCTCAAACGGAGTTGGTGCGGCTACCTCAACTTCAATTGGTGCCTGAGTTTGTACCAAGATAGGTGTGAGAGTGACTGGAGATGTTTTAGGATTATCCCCTTCTCGAATGAGTCCAATTGGCCCTTTCGAGTCCCATTCTTCATCGGTCTCTATCACGTTTACCCCTTCACCCCTGTGATCCGGGAGAGGATTGTTACGGACATTGGGTGCAGCCTCCTTTTCCTGTATGACTTTGGTATTAATTAATATCTGAATCTTATCCTTCAAAGTATGACACTCATCTATAGTATGACCCTTCATGCCTGAGTGATAGGCACATGTCTTATTTGGGTTAATCTACTAGGAAGAGTTTTCCATAGCAACAACGGGAATGGGAGTGACATAACCGGCAGCCTTTAGCCTCTCGTATAGTTGGTCTATGGGTTCAGCAATTGGAGTGTATTATCTGGGTGGTCTGCAGTCAAAATTTTGTCAGGGTTTTTGGTAATTTTGGCGGGCTGGTGGTGAGTGGTAGTATGCTGGTTAGGTGTTATAAGTATGGTAAGTGGTGGCAGGTTGTTGGTATCTGGGAGGTGAAGGCTGATATGTGGGTGGAGGTGTTTGGTATGTGAGAGGAGACTTCGGACCTTGGGCTACCATTACTACACCCACTTCTTTCTTCTTAGAGATACCTCCCGACTGCAAAGCTTTATTTGTGGCCTGGAGTGCTTCGAAATTTGTTACCATTCCACTTTTGATCCCTTCTTCTATTCTCTCACCCAGCTTGATGATGTCAGAGAACTTATGGTTTTCAATAACCATCAACCTTTCAGGGTCTTGAGCTCTGATGAAGAACTTATTCATCTGTTCTTCGTCAAGTGCCTGCCTTATCTTTGCGGCTTCAGACCTCCACTGAGTAGCATACTCGCGGAAGGTTTCTGTTGGTTTCTTATTGAGATTTTTAATGTAGAAAACATCTGGTGCATTTTCTGTGTTGAACATGAATCGATCCAACAAATCTAACGCCATGCTTACCCAATTAACCCACTTCTTTGGGTTCTGACTGATGTACCAAGACAAGGCATCTCCGGTGAGGCTCCTCATAAACAGCTTCATACGGATTCGTTCATCCTTACCAGCCCCTACAAGTTTGTCACAATACGTTCTCAAATGCAACTTTGGATCACCAGTTCCGTCGAACATTTTGAAATTAGGAGGTTTGTAACCCTATGGCAGTTCTACATCTGGTTGAATACACAAATCCTCATAATTCAAACCCTCAATGCCTTTGCCACCTTCAACACTTTGAACTCTGCCAGTAAGCTTCTTGAGTTCTTCTGCCATGTTCTTGATGAGCAGGTCCTTCTCGGTGGATTCAGGTATATATAGGGTTTGTTGTGGGGTATGGGGTAAATTTCCACATATATGGGATTGCTTTGATGGACTCCGGGAATCTGGGTGTAATGGTGGTCATTGGTTGAGTTTTGTGGGTCAGGAGTAAGTTGTGGTGCATTCTGAGGGGTGTGGTATGTGGTTGTTTGTGGATATTGAGTTGTATGGTGATGGTGTTATTGAGGAGTAGGTACTGGTGGAGGGTTGTGGTTCTGAGGAGGTGTGGCTTATTGATGTGGTGCGGGAGGATTCATTGGTGGGTTTTGATTCTGCATGTTTTGGGGAGGTGTCGGGTTATGGACGTTTATGTTTTATTGGTTGATATAGGGGACATTTAGGGTGAGGGAAAGGTTTGCCAAGTTCCGGACCTGCTCAAGTTCCCCTTGTAGTTCCAATATTTTCTGTTCAAGACATAGGACCAATTCATTCTGTGCTAGAGTACTCCGACCGTCCGAAGTTTCAACGTTCTCTGCATTGTCCTTTCTGATACCGCTTAAATCATCCATTTTTACTTTCCCTTTGCTATTGCCTTTAGGATCACTTTGTGGAGGAGGAGGTGGAGGACCTCTGGATCTAGTATGATATGTGGATGATTCCAATATGCACGAACCAACCTTGGGGAATGGGAATAATTAAAAGAAAGAAAAACAAAAGGTAACCATGTCAGTAAGGGATATTGAAAGAATGCTTGCAATATTGAACATGCTCTGCAAAATCATGTAATAGAATCACGTCCTAATTTGGGGGACCTCGTTGTGCCCGAGGTAGGCCTAAGTGACACATAGACTTGGAGAAAATTGATGCCAATAATTGTGTCATTTCATTAATGCGAAAATGAATCAAATCCTTACTAAAACGACAATAATAAGAAAGTTACTAATGGCATTTGCCTTATTACATTCGAAATCTAAAACTAAGCTAAAAAGCAGTAAAGAACATCATTTCCTAATCTGCTTGGTCCCAGAAGGACCTTCCCCGTGCTTGGCTCTCTTGACTCCATCAATCAGATTCCCCAGGTCGCGTATATCCAACAACAAGTAAGCCTTTGCTAGATGCCCCCCTTTATTGCCATCTGTGTTCTGACAATCTGAAAGCCTCTTTCTTATCTTTCCCTCAAGCTCGATCAACTATTGCTCCAAATATTCTAATCTTTATGTTGATTTAGTGGTGGTTTCCTTCCATTAGTTGATTGCTTCCATATCCACTTTGTGTTGTTCCAAATTCCTAGATTCAGACTCGAAAACCCTCTTGCGCAGCATTCTATACTTGACTTGTGCTTTAGCAGTGTCATCTATAACCCTATTTTTCAGATTAATTCCTGGCTTGACATCCCCTGCTATATCATCTACCAACCATGATGGGTAGAAGTTCACATGGCCGGCATTATACCTGTCTGGCTCGATGGTATCTTTCTCCATAATGACATTTTGATTCCACATATGCTATGCCTCGAACTTGAACGGAATGATGTTCCCTTTAAAATTTGCTTTGTATTGGACCATGTTGGAAACCCGAGGTATAACCTGTTTTCTTCCCGATTGCCTCATTACCCTTATAGGAGCATAATGATAGATCCATCTTAACCCGATCAACATAGATGAGTAGTTTCTCTTGATCTGATGATGAACTCACTGCAAGGGAACCATTCAAACATCCAATGTACCTTTTCGTCAGTCAGATTGCTGAAGAAATGCACCTAGCTCACAATACTTCCAGGTTGCACAAACCTATCTGGGATAAATGTCATTCTCTTTGGATGATGGTAAGCTATGTAGTCATTCAATGGTCGTCGCGGAAGCTCTTGGCGATATTCACCTCTCTGGAAATGTTCTAATAACCAAACCTGCAGCAACAGATTACAGCCCTCGAAGTGTCCATACCCCTGCTTGCATCAATCTAAAGTACGATACATTTCGGCAAAGATCATGGGGATGATAGTATAAGTTTGTCCCTCGATTCCTTCCATTAGAGTCCTAGCGACCATGGCTAAGCGAGTGTGGATCCGTCCCCCTTTCATCGGAAATATCAGCGATCCCAAGAGACAGACAATGAACACAAAAACTCGGCGGTGCGTCCAACCTAAGGAAGTGATGGCAAGTTCATCATGATGAAGGCGATATGACTTGCTATGCCCATAAAGTTCGTAAAGGAATTCAAATGGGATGCATGACTTCTTCAAACAAAGCAACTCATCATTTTTCTTGAAACCTAGTATTTTCAGAAAACCGCGAGGGGTGCAATTTTCTGGCACTAATAACCCTGGGCTATCCCATGGCATCTTAGCGAAACCTCTTATTTCCTCTAAGAGAGGAGTTATTTCTATGTTACCGAAGTGGAAGACAGCTCTTTTCTCATCCCAAAACATAGTGGCTGCCTCAATCAATGCCCTATTTGGCCGAATGTCCAATAAGGAAGGTAAATTACTAAGGACCCTTTTCACGTGATTCTTGTCACTGGGTGAAAGGTTCTTCCACCAATCAAGCAGCAAAGGTGCGATGTTTTGGTATATGCCGAACCTGGGGACTTCGTGCTTCATTTTCTGCAAACAAATAGAGTTAGCCCTTTCCTCCTCCAGATTTGACTATTTACACACTAATGATCAACATATTGGCCTATTTTCTCCAAGTAATGCACATAACGTGACGGTATCCATTGGGATTGTGGAAATCCCGTCGGACTTTGGACAAGGCTTATCTTAGCAGGCTATCATGTTAGCAACATTCTAACCCGTACTAGGTTTAACATGATGCATGTACATTTAATGTTAGAGTAAGGTTTCTAGAATAGCCTAGACTGGTACTCCCAAGTGGACAACTTGAGAGGGAAAGGCAAGGGACCGTCGACTGCATCGCTGATCGACTAGTCTACCGCAAATAAACCTTTTCGATTTAAAAGGGTAATTTTGGAAGAGCGCGGACACTCATCAAGCACTGCTATATTGATAATTGGCACGAGTGGAGTATGATGTGGAGCATGCTTTATGCAGAGATAATAACACATTGCCAAGTATTTGCATGATAAATATGTAAAAAGCGGTAAATACAGTATTAAGGTAAAACATGGAAAACATAAAAGAAAGACAAAGGAAGAAGTAAGTCCGTGGAATATATGCTAGAATGTAATAAAGCAAACAAGGGAGTAGGGACGGGAGAGACATGAGGAAGCAATCTTTAAACAAATGAAGAGCAGTTTAGAGCAAATAAAGGTGAATAGGAAAGGGAAATGCATGTTATAACCAATTTAAGCAAAGGAAGGTGGAGCAGGGAAGGGATGTGCAAATTACAACGAATTTAAACAAATAAAAGGAAAATGGGAGAGGGATGTGCATGTAGTATCAAATAAAAACGGAAAAGGGAAGCGCGTTTATATCAAAGAAGACTAATCCATATAAGCCAAATTTGCTATGGTAAGAGCCTAAGTGTAAGTCCCCAGCAGAGTCGCCATGCTGTCGCACCCCTTTTTTCTCGTGAAATCGGGCTTTGACATGTGACAACTCTTTTAAGGAGGTATTAAAAGAGGATATTCGCCACCTAACGATTTTTAAGGTGCGTTAGGGCACCTATTTGCAAATAACTCTGTTTTAACTAGTCAACGCGACCAAAGATCGGGTAAGGGCTCAAGTTACCTCAAAGAGAAGGTGTTAGGCACTCCTCGAGGTCCATAACTGTGGGTCCAATTATATGGATTAGTCTATGTGATCAAGTAAGCAAAGAGAGTACAAAACCTAGGAATTTTATTACAAAGAGATCTTGAATAGGGAGGTGCATCAATTTTTCTATTCTAATAGAAAAGAAAGAAAAAAAAAGGGGGGGGGGAGTCCTAAGTTTTACCCTTAAGGATCACCCCGTGCAACATAAATAATATTTTGTAACTCCCTTGAGATAGGGTGTTACTCATATTATCCAGCGGGCACAGACTATCATCTCCTGCTACCCAATTATTATGTTAAAGTGGTTACCTAAAAGCGTTCTAATTCAATTCTAAGTCGTACCCTATGCGTGCACTATCCGTCTCATACCTATGGTCCAGGAGGCTTTAGACCTCTATTTAGGTAGTTCTAGACCTTATATAGGCTGCTCAAAAATGCAAAACTAGGCAACAAACAAAACACATATTGGACTTCAAATATGGCAGTTAAGGGCTCAAGTTTGCCTCCACACTTAAGCAACAAATGCACGCAAGACAAACTTCATGTTAAGCAATTTAGGATTAAGAAACTTAAATCCCTATGGACATGATTTCTACATGACAAGGCATCAGGGCTTGCAAACAGTTTCAAAGGCTAAGTGTTGCTCATAGACAGGATTTGCATGCTGATTAATGAAATTGTAGATTTTCGGTTATTAAGCATGTTGTGTCTAGGTGACTCGTGCAGTAAGGAATAATGAAAGGACCATTGGGGAGATCCCATAAGTGCATAATAAACCACATTGGGAGGTGCAACATTGACTCTTATTAAGACGAAACAGTGTTGTCATATAGACATGATCTGTAATGTTTAGCACTTGGAGCTGATTTTATCATTACACTCAACCCTATAGACATGTTTTCTAGGTGAACAATGTGATGCAGTGATAAATGAGATGATTAAACTCCTATAGGCATGGTTTCTAGTGAATAGTACGAGATAATAGCAAATGAGGTGATCAAAATCCTATATGCATGATTTCTAATGAATATGCTCAAATGAATTGAAATCAATGACATTTATTCCTATAGGCAGGTTTTCTAGTAACACGTAGCAGTAAGCATAATTGCAGCACTTTGAATTCATGTTTGCTAGCAGACCGTGTGTGTGTGTGTGTGTTTCCCCTAATGGCATGATTTCTATAGTGCACATAGTGATGGAATAGCATATATATATAACAAGTAAATCATTGAGTCCTATAGGCATATTATCTACCCATTTGGTATGCAAATATTATAAATCTACCCATTCCCACTTCACTAACACCCTAATCGTTTATACAAAGTTATTACATGCACATTAATGAGTAAGATACAAATGTTATACAAATAATGACAATAGGCCCACAACAGGCCCAAATGAAATACCCAGCACTATCTGGGCCTTCAACAATTCTCACACAGCATACCCAGACTTCTAACAATGAGCCGTATTCATCAACACAACCCAGAATCCATAGAGAAGCCCAAAGTCAATTCATAGAACCATATTGCCAAGCATTGCATCATTTAAACCAAACGACTAAGATATTCAACAGATAATAGAAAGAAAGGGTTGTGTGGGGTAGTTTAAGATTTAGGGAGTGACTAAAGACCCAAATCCTGGTGTGTTAGAGTTCACAAGGGTCTCAAATGGAACCCGAGAAGTGCTCACACTAGGAGGTCAGCAGTAAAGCCTAGGTAGCCTTGGCTTTCAGCCAGCTAAGAATAAGAAGTTCAGAATAGCATAAGTAGCAAATGAGGAGAAAGGACAATGGCTGAGGGACAGAACTGGGGGTACACTTATAATCTAAAGTAGACATAGCCAAGTTGAGCATACAAAGAAACTCATCAAGAAGGCCAGTAGGTTCAGCAGGATTTCCATACATAGCAAAGTATCACATAGACAGCCACATTTTGAAAGAGTTGGGGAAGAAACATGTTTGCATGGGTATACAGAGATTATCATGTACAGATGCATGATACTTAACCAGTTGAGACCTAAAAGGTCCAAATTAAGCTAAGTATGCATCCTAGTATCATAAGATAGATATATTAACTCTCATCGGGAAACAGGACTGCATTGAGACATGATAGGGAGAACACATTATGACAAAACCACATGTGGGAAGGGTTAGGGGAGAAACAATTTTGCAGTCACAGATGCACAATACAAACAAGTTAAAACCTAAGAGATTATGCTTAACATACATCCTAGTGTCATGCTAATTAGTATTTAGACATGATGGGGGATGCACATTGTGACAAGCCAAATAATCACTGAAAGAACAGGATATCAGATGAACCATAGACATGCTGGGAAACAAATTAGCACAGAAGCAAGATCATAGAGAATGGTCTTAATACAAATTGAAACACATTACACATGAAAGACAAATATTGCAGAGATTCAGAGCAGTGTGAGATAGCAAGTTCATACCAAATAGCACATGTAGGGATTCTGGGATAGACACAATAGACTAATTAACTAAAGAAGATCTAAGTTATGCCAAGGATTCATCCTAATATCATGAAACAACAATTCAAACATGGTAGGGATAACAGGCTGAGGTAACTGTTCTAAAATCACAATCAATCACTAAAGGGGTATGGGATCGAGTGAGCATGTTGAGTGACACAATAGCAGGGGAACATGTCATAATTGACACGGGAAGTTGTAGCGCAAGTGTGAAGCATTCATTACAGAGATTCAGGACAAAGCAGGTAAGCATATTCATGAACATTCAGGCATCAATACACTAGCTAAACGAGCTTAGGAAGGTTCGGATTATCCAAGTTAGACATAGATAATCTTAGAACTAGCAGCATTAGGAGTAGTTAAATGCTAAAGAGACTTAAAACGCATGTAAAGTTAATAGAGAGGTGCATAAAAGTAACCCAGAAACACATTAAGCCATGGATTTCAGAAGTAAGAACACATGCAAATCAGAGACACATTGGGATGAAATTGCAAAAGTCAAGTAACTTACCAGTTAAACAAACAACAGTAAAGAGCAAAAATTCCACAAGAACCCAGAATCTCAATGCGTCAAAGTTCTCAAGAGCTTCAAAAGAACTCCGGGCAATGCTCGCACCAAAAGAAAGTTCAAATGACATAATCTCAGTGGCCTTGGCTTTCAGCCGGCCAAAATGAAGTACAGAATAAGAGAATGAGGGAATCACAGAACAAGCTCCAATTTTATTGAAAGTATATCGATTCAAGTCTGTCTCAAAGGGGAATGGGGAGGGGTTTATATAGTAGCAAAATTAGACGAATAAACAAGGAAACAAAGTAAATAAAACCTAAAATAAGGAAAGAAAGCATGCAAAATCGATTCAGATCAATTTAGGAGAGAAAATGGGTAAACCTTAGTTCAAGAGGGAAAGCACAAATCAACAGAGATCTCACTGAAATTGGACTCACATAGCATGGTATTGAATGTATATAGACGAAATAATGATCAGAAGCAAAGGTTCAAACCACTTTGGTTCGATCTCAGGAGATCTTGCTTGCCAAACTTAGGCAAGCACCTAAGTAACACCACAAACGGACGACCAATACCAAAGGGCTTCAAACATGGTAAGAAAATAATGGTCGAATCCCATTATCAGTGGAATTAGGAGAGGAAATTAAGGGGAGGCGGCTAGGTTCTTCAGAAGAAAGAAGAGGAGGTTAAGAGTGTTTAGGGGCGGCGGGTTAGAGGGGAATGGGATAGGGTTTCAGGTCTAGGGTAATTAAAAGGGTGGGGGTGATTGTAGACCATTGATCTTGAAAGATCAACGGTCGAGATTAAGGGATAAACGAGGCGGGTCGTTTGGATTGGGCTTTGGGGGGTTGGGCTAGAGATTTGGGGCTTGTTTGGTCTGAAAATTGGCTCAAAATTTGGGCCAACCTTTAAATAAGAAATTAAGGAAAAAAATATTTTAATAAAATAGTTAAATAAATTATAAAAATATTGTTTATGCAAATTAATACCTTAAAACAATAGTATAAGATTATAAAAATATAAGATATTATTTTTACCCTGAATAAAATGAAAATGCAATACAATTGTAAAATATAGGCTATTATTGCGAGATTGTGCAAATACCCTGAAAATACTAATATAATTATTAAAAATAGAGTAAAATACCTAAATCAAATATTATAGATGCAAAATAAGGATTTAGGTAATTGAGTCATCAAAAAATAATTTGAAGGAATAATTAGTAATTATTCAAGCAATTTAAATACAAAAATCTATTTAAAAGCTCTAAAAATTATGGAAAATTAAAGAAAATGCTTGCATAAATCTTGTAAATTAAATAATGATGAAAGTTAATTTTTTGAAAGCATATGCGTTTATTTGCAAAACTATGAGGGCAAAATTGGGCATCAACAGTATACTAGCTGAGCATTTTATTGTTGAGTTATTATTAGTGGTGCTTAAAATTATATTGTTATGAGATGTTATTGTATATTGGTGTGGACTCTGACCTTGGTATAAGCTAGTCACTACTTTCAACCTAAGGTTAGGTTTGTTACTTATCGAGTACATATGGTCAGTTGTACTCATACTACATTTCTGCATCTTGCGTGCAGATTTTGGATGTTGATGTTGCTGTACATGGCGGGAGCTAGCATTGAAGATGTACCTATGATCCAGTTACAACTGCCTCTTGTTCTAGGTAGCTTTAGAATTTTAAAATCTATTCATGTATATTTCAAACAAATGACATATTTTTTTTATTTCACACCAGTTTTGTAAATTCTAATCATAGAAGCTCATGATTTCTACTACCAGTCCTTGGAGAGTGTATTAGAGTCAGTTAAATATTAATTGAATCAGATTGTTGTTATTTGGCTTACCTAGTGGGTGAGGTTAGGTGTCATCACGGCTAGTTGGATTTTGGGTTGTGTGTAATGACCCGGCCAGTCATTTTGATATTTTAAGTCTCATTCGATGGAATAAGGCCCCGAGTAGCTTCGTATTATATGTATTGACTTACGTGCATGGTTGAATTCAATTGCCGGATGATTCGGAGTGATTTGGGACACTTAGTCCCTAAAACAGAAGCTTAAGCCTTAGGATTTTGACCGTAGTCGGAACTGTTTAAAGACGACTCCGGAGTGGAGTTTCGTCGGTTCCGTTAGCTTCGTTGAGTGATTTTGGACTTAGGAGCATGTCTGGATTGTGTTTTGGAGGTCTGTAGCTCATTTAGGCTTGAAATGGCGAAAGTTGAATTTTTGGAGAATTTGACCGGTAGTGGAATTTTTGATATCGGGGTCGGAAGTTGGAGTAGGTCCGTAATGTTGAATATGACTTGTGTGTAAAATATGGAGTCAATCGGACGCGGTTTGATAGGTTTCGGCATCGGTTGTAGAAATTTGAAGTTTCAAGTTCATTAAGTTTGGATTGGAGGGTGATTCATAGTTTCAACGTTGTTTGATGTGATTTGAGACCTCGAGCGAGTCCGTATTAGGGTATGGAACTTGTTGGTATTCTTGGACGGGGTCCCGGGGGGCCGAGTGTGTTTCAGACGAGTTTCAGATATTTTTCTGGTGTTTTCGCACCTGCGACGCTTTGGAGCGCAGGTGTGGCTCCGCTTCTGCGTGAGCCTGGTCGCTTCTATGGTCATGGTGTCCTGGAGGCTCGCTCTCTTCTGCGGAGGCCGGCACGCAGGTGCGAAGTCACTTTTGTGGTCCAGCGGTCGCACCTGCGAAGAAGTTTGCTTTTGCGTTTCCCCCTTGCGCTTCTGCGGTGCCGCTGGTGCGGCTGTAAATCCGCAGATGTGGTTCCAGGCCTGGCTAGCTAAGTTCACAGATGCGGACTCTTTATCGCAAATGCATGCGCGTAGGTGCGCCTCCTTGTCCACAGATGCGGAAATCCTGGCAGAATCATTTAAGTCGAGGGTTTGGCCATTTTCTTCATATTTTGAGTTTTAGACTTCGATTTTGGGAGCTTCCTTGTGGGTTTTTCAAGAAAAACGATTGGGTAAGTGTTCTTCACCTAGAATTTAATATATTCAATGATTTTATCTTTATTTTTATCATTTAGATTGTGTTTTGAGTTGAAGAAAATGGAGGTTTGTGAAGTAAAATTCCAAAAATAAAAAATCATGATTTGAGAGACGAAATGGTATCGGAATTTGATAATTTTAGTATGGTAGAACTCGTATCGGAATGGTTGTTCGGGTTTTGTGAAATTTGTCTGGTTCCGAGGTGCGGGCCCGGGGGTCGATTTTTTAATTTTGATAAAGATTGTGCTTTATGATCCGGAATAGTTTCTTATGAGTTTTATTTGTGCTTTGAAGTTATTTTGGTTATATTTGAGCTGCCCGGAGGTCATTTCACCTAAGAAGTTCATTTTAGAGTATCAGTCTACCGTCTCTGAGGTAAGTATCTTGCCTAACTACATGTGGGGGAACTACCCCTTAGGATTTGAGTCTTCTATGCTAATTGTAGTCTGTGTACGCGAGGTGACGAGTACTTGCTCAGACTTATTTATGGAAAGTTGGCCTTTTAGTGTTCTTAGGTCCTTGTATTCACTGATTATGCAGTTGTTATGTTATAAATATGTCTCTTAATTACTAGTTTCACCTCTACCTGCTTTAATTAGAATTAATTGCTTCATGATCCGCCCTTGATGCTTATTTGAGTCATCTGTGCCTTAACTGAAATTGTTATCTCTTCTATTTCCATATTATCTTTCCCCTAACTGCTTATCTTTATTTGAAGTTATAATTATCTCTTTTGTAATTGTTCATCCTTATTTGAGGCTATGATTATCTCTCTGGTGACTATCCCTAATTGAATTTGTTGTATCTCTTTCTTAATTGCCAACCTTAAAAGAAGTTAGATATCCTATATTTTAGTTGACTTGTCCTTATTTGAAATTATTCGCCTTGTGTTAGCTCCCTCGTTGTCGAATTGTACATTGTGGACTACATAATATTTCCTTTCTTGTTGAGATGTTCTTATTATGACTAACATTCTCCATTGTGGCCACTCCTCGTGAATTAATTCCTCTGTTCCTTTGAGTTCTTGAATTTCTGAGTTGATTTATTTGTCGTACACTTGTATTGTGTTATTGTTGCGGTTGTACTTGTTGGTCTTGCATATTTACTTTGGGACTATGAGGCGGTACCTCAGGAGATCCCCCTGTCTTGCATATTTACTTTTGGGACTACGAGGCGATACCTCGGGAGATCCCCTGTTGAGCATTTACTTTGGGGACTACGAGACGGTATCTTGGGAGTTCCCTTTGTTGACATCTCTTTGTTATGGGGTTGCACGAGGTTTCTGCCGTGCTATTGTTACAATTGATATTTGCACATGCGGCGTGACAAGGCGGGATATATATATGTGGGTTGCGCATGTGGCGAGACAAGGTGGAAACATTATTATGCATGTGTGGCGAGACAAGGCGGGCATTTACTTTACTATTGCACACGTGGCGAGACAAGGTGGGCTATTTGAGGGATTGATTTGTGATGGCCTGGGGGCATTCTTGTTCTTGATATTTGTGTAGTGGTACACTTACCTGTGTGAGCTTTATCTTGTGAAAGTTTTGAGAAAACATTCTACGTGATGTCCGTTCTTTTCCTTATGCTCACTAGCTAGTATGAACTATGTCAGAACACGTGCACAAACATACATGTAGTTAAGCACTCTTATCAGATAAGAGGTTTTCTTGATATTGTTGAGTATAAATGCACACCCTTGCTTACTTTCCTTCTATGTGAGAATGGCTCTATTTGGCACGCGAGTCGTCAGTGCGGTTATGAGGTATAAAGAGGGCACAGGATGCCAAGTGTTAGGGTTCAGGTATTGAGACCCGTGAGTTGTGATTTGTCCGAGGTTCGGTACCTCATGGAGTTTATTGACTAAAACCGGTGTGAAAGCTGTCGTATTGTTGAGTTGTTACTTGTCCTTTCTTTATCTGTGATTATCGGACTTAGGTTGTGTTTCCGTTCTTTCTTCTATGTCATTATTATGGTGTTCTGCTGATAGTTGTTGTTTTCCATCCTTATTGCAATTACCATATTAATTGCCACTTCGCGTAGTCTTTATGTAGATATCATACTCTGTTGTTTTTATACTTATACTTGTTCAGGTCATTTAGTCTAGTAGGTGTCTTGACTGTTCCTCGTCACTACTCCACTGAGGTTAGTCTTGATACTTGCTGGGTATCGCCGTGGTGTACTCATACTACACTTCTGCACATTTTTGTGCAGATCCAGGTATTTCGAAGTCAGTTGATCATTAGCTAGCTATGCAGATTGTTGCTGTCGAGACTCAAGGTAAACCTACTACTGCGTTCGCAGGCTTCAGAGTCACCTTCCTATTTTGTATTCACACTGTTTTACCTATTTCCGAACACTTGTATTTAGAAATTTGTAGTAATCTGTGTAGAGCTTATGACTTGTACTACCAATGGGAATTGTAAATTTTATAGAGATTTCAATTTCAAAAGTTGTTAGATGTTATTTATTATTATTGTTATTCAGTAAATGTTAGGCTTACCTAGTCCCTAAGACTAGGTGCCATCACGATACCCAATGGAGGGGAAATTGGGTCGTGACAAGTGGTATCAGAGCTCTAGGTTCATAGGTGCTATGAGTCATAAGCGAGTTTAGTAGAGTATTGAGGATTGGTACGTAGACGTCTGTACTTATCTTCGAGAGGCTACAGAACTATTAGGACCATTTCACTTCCTTCATTCCTATCGTGCGAGTTCATTGGTCTCGAAGTTGAACTTTTATCATTCCATTCTCTCACAGATAGTGAGGACACGAGTTGCAGTTGCTAATGACGTTACCCCCGGAGCAGATGTCAGTAGGGGCAGAGGCAGAGGCCGATGAGGAGCACGTACCACAGCTAGGGCACATACCAGAGGAGCAGTTGAGGAGCCGCCAGTAGTTCTAGTTGAGGGGCAGGTACTGGAGGCTCCTGCTGTTGCCCCCGAACTTCAGGAGACCTTAGCACAGTTCCTGGGCATGTTTGGTACATTGGCTCAAGCGGGGTTGATTCCGGTTGCACTATCTATTTCACAGACTGGGGGAGGAGCTCAGACTCCCGCCGCCCACACTCTAGAGCAGCGAGTTCATGTTGGTCAGGTTCCCTGTGGTCCCAGTTCAGCCCGTGGTTAGGGAAGCAACATCTGAGGAAGAATAACTTAGACTTGAGAGGTACAAGAAGTACCACCCTCCTACCTTCAATGGATTGGCGACAAATGATGCCCAAAGTTTTTTGGAGGAGTGTCACCGCATTCTCTGTACTATGGGTATTGTAGAGACTAGCGGGGTTGCTTTTACTACGTTCCAGCTCAGGGGAGCAGCTTATCAGTGGTGGCAGGTGTGTGAGTTGGGTACCCGGCCGAGTCAGCTTCATTTACATGGGTTCAGTTTTAGAGATGTTCCTGAGAGAGTTTGTAACTCAGTCCCTTCGAGATGCATGGCGCGCGGAGTTTAAGCAGCTGTGCCAGGGCACTATGTCAGTGTCAGAGTATGCCGTTAGATTCAGTGATTTGGCCAGACATGCACCTTCTTTGGTCGCTACAGTTATAGAGCATGTCCGTAGATTCATTGAGGGGCTCAAGCATGATATTCGGTTCAGCATGGCTCGGGAGGTAGAGACGGATGTTTCATTTCAGCAGGTGGTAGGGATCGCTCGCCGAGTGGAGAATATGTGGGATCATGAGAGAGAGAGAGAGAGGACAGGCGGGGCCATGAGAGAGGGGACAGGCGAGGTCAGGAGAGAGAGGACAGGGAGGCAAGGGGGCCTCATAGACCGGAGAGATCTATTGGTCCTTATTTTGGAGGGAGGGTACGGCATGGTAGAGGTTTTGTGGGCCAGCCAGTTTAGTTTGCACTTTAGACTTTGCACAGTGTTTTAGGTGCTCATGGGTCTCAGAGTACCCATACTGCACAGTTTCAACAGCCACGCCGACAGAGAGGTTGCTTTGAGTGTGGTGATACCAGCCGCAGGGTGAGAGATTGTCCTAGACTCCAGACAGATGTGTCACACCGGGGTATTCAGGCGAGTAGAGGGTGCTCAAGAGGGGAAGGCCCTGACCGTTGATGTGTTTCATATAGTAGGCTTGAGGCCACTGCGCCAGATGATGTCATACAGGTATGCTTTTGATTTGTTACAGAGGGGCACCATTCGTATTTTGATTCGGTTCTGCTTATCAGGGCGAGTTCCCCTCTTTGTTGTCCCACCTATGGGTGAGTTCATGACTTAGTATTATGTTTATATGTTTTCCCCTGTTGGGAGATTCTATGAGTGATAGCCGTGTCTATCATTGTTTTAATTAATAATTGAAAGTTACGAGACTAGAAGTGAATTCATGTCGTCTATTATGGCAGGTTTGATGTGATTCCTGAGTAATTTGGTTACGATTTGTGATAAGATACTCTACCGGGGTGAGAGTTCAATAAGTGTTGTGACTTTATTGGCAGAATTGAGTTAGTGGAAGATTTCAATTGGTATGATGTGTATTCGGCTTGTGATTCAGAGTTGAGGGTGAGACCCTCGCGATTCCATGTGATTTGATATGTTTGAGCCGGGCTCCGTGCCGCGGTGGAAGTTATATCAGGATGAGATCCTTGTGATTTGTTCATATACTTTAATTTTTCCTTTTAAATTGATTTGTAGGATGGTACTGATAGAGAGTTTTGCCTGTCGGGCTTGTTTGATATTTCTCTTATGTGTTTCTCTTTATATGTTCAGTCATTTTTGTTCTGTGCTTCTTGAGTTTTAGCTTGCGGGGTGTGTGCCTGGTGGTGTTAGTTGTGACTTCTTGATTCGGGTGTATTGTTAAGAGGTCTTCATGTTTTTTTCATCGTTGTCAGCGTTGTGGAGGTTTGAAATAGGGTTCTAACGGATATGAGGCTAATTGCCAGTGCTGGTTTTGATTACGGGCATCTATTGTGATCAGAAATATTATTATGGGCCTATGTATGGCATGTCATGTTGAGTGGTCATACCTTTGGGTGTAGGCATGAGTTGTTACAGCTGGTTGAGACTGATACTGGGTATGGATTTAGAATCGGGTCTTTTAGAGATGAATGAAAGGTGAGAATTTTGACTCTAAGGCTTATCGGTGTTGGTAGAAAGGATAAATTACAGTTGAGATGGTGTCGTCAGGATTATGTAGATTGGGGTGACGTGGGGTCACCCGCGGGTGTATGTTGGATATGTGCTTTCAGTGATTTGAAGACTTCGAGGTGATACTTGGCACGTTCGAGGACGAATGTTTATTTAAGAGGGGAAGGATGTAACGACCCGGCTGGTTGTTTAGAGAATTTAAGTCTTGTTCGGCAGCATAAGTCACCGAGCAGCTTCGTATTATGTGTATTGACTTGCGTGCATGGTTGAATTCAATTACCGGATGATTTAGAGTGATTTGGGACACTTAGTCCCTAAAACGGAAGTTTAAGCCTTAGGATTTTGACCTTAGTCGGAACTATGTGAAGATGACTCCGGAATGGAGTTTCGATGGTTCAGTTAGCTCCGTTGGGTGATTTTGGACTTAGGGGCGTGTCCGGATTGTATTTTGGAGGTCTGTAGCTCATTTAGGCTTGAAATGGCGAAAGTTGAAATTTTGGAGATTTTGACCGGTAGTGAACTTTTTGATATCGAGGTCGGAATCCAATTCTGGAAATTGGAGTAGGTCCTTAATGTTGAATATGACTTGTGTTCAAAAGGTGAGATAAATCAGATGTGGTTTGATAGGTTTAGACATCGGTTGTAGAAATTTGAAGTTTCAAGTTCATTAAGTTTGGATTGGAGGGTGATTCGTAGTTTCAACGTTGTTTGATGTGATTTGAGACCTCGAGCGATTCCGTATTAGGGTATGGAACTTTTTTGTATGCTTGGACGGGGTCGCAGGGGCCCCGTCTGTGTTTTAGACGAATTTCAGATGTTTTTCATGGTTTTGAACTGGTCTGGTTCTGGTATTTTCGCACCTGCGATGCTTAGGAGCGCAGGTGCGGCTCCGCTTCTGCGTGAGCCTGGTCGCTTATGCAGTCATGGTGGCCTGTAGGCTCGCTTGCTTCTGCGGAGGCCGGCACGCAGGTGCGAAGTCGCTTTTGCGGTCCAGCGGTCGCACCTTCGAAGAAGTTCGCTTTTGCGTTTCCCCCTATCACTTCTGCGGTGCCGCTGGTGCAGCTGTAAATCCACAGATGCGGTTCCAGTCCTGGCTAGCTGAGTTCACAGATGTGGACTCTTTCTCGCAAATGCGTGTGCGTAGGTGCGCCTCCTTGTCCGCAGATGCGAAAATCTTGGCAGAATCATTTAAGTCGAGGGTTTGGCCAACTTCTTCATATTTTATGTTTTAGACTTCGGTTTTGGGAGCTTCCTTGTGGGTTTTTCAAGCAAAACGGTTGGGTAAGTGTTCTCACCTAGAATTTAATATATTCCATGATTTTATCTTTATTTTTATCATTTAAATTTTGTTTTGAGTTGAGGAAAATGGAGGTTTTTGAAGAAAAATTCCAAAAATGAAAAATCATGATTTGAGGGACGAAAAGGTATCGGAATTTGATAATTTTAGTATGGTTGAACTCGTATCGGAATGGGTGTTTGGGTTTTGTCAAAAATTTGTTGGGTTTCGAGGTGCGGGCCCGGGGTTCGACTTTTGGGTCAATTTTTAAATTTTGATAAAAATTGAGGCTTTTTGATCCGGAATAGTTTCTTATGAGTTTTATTTGTGAGTTGAAGTTATTTTTGGTCAGATTTGAGCCGCCCGGAGGTCATTTCACCTGAGAAGTTCATTTTATAGTATCGGTCTGTCTTTTTTGAGGTAAGTATATTGCCTAACTTCGTGTGGGGGAACTACCCCTTAGGATTTGAGTCTTCTATGCTAATTGTAGTCCGTGTACGCGAGGTGACGAGTACGTACTCAGACTTATTTGTGGAAAGTTGGTCTTTTAGGGTTCTTAGGTCCTTGTATTCACTGATTATGCAGTTGTTATGTTATGAATACATCTCTTAATTACTAGTTTCACCTCTACCTGCTTTAATTAGAATTAATTACTTCATGATCTGCCCTTGATGCTTATTTGAGTCATCTCTGCCTTAACTAAAATTGTTATCTCTTATATTGCCATGTTATCTTTTCCCTAACTGCTTATCTTTATTTGAAGTTATAATTATCTCTTTTATAATTGTTCATCCTTAATTGAGGCTATGATTATCTTTCTGCTACTTTTTCCTAATTAAATTTGTTGTATCTCTTTCTTAATTTCCAACCTTAAAAGAAATCTTATATTTTAGTTGACTTGTCCTTATTTGGAATTATTCGCCTTGTGTTAGCTCCATCGTTGTCGAACTGTACATTGTGGACCATTGTTACATAATATTTCCTTTCTTGTTGAGATGTTATTATTATGACTAGCATTCTCTATTGTGGCCACTCCTCGTGAATTAATTCCTTCGTTTCTTTGAGTTCTGGAATTTCTGAGTTGATTTAATTGCCGTACCCTTGTATTAGTGTTATTGTTGTTATTGTACTTGTTGGTCTTGCATATTTACTTTGGGACTACGAGGTGGTACCTCGCGAGATCCCCCTGTCTTGCATATTTACTTTTGGGACTACGAGGCGGTACCTTGGGAGATCCCCTGTTGAGCATTTACTTTTGGGACTACGAGACGGTATCTCGGGAGTGCCCTTTGTTGATATATTTTTGTCATGGGGTTGCACGGGGTTTTTACCATTCTATTGTTACTATTGATATTTGTACATGCGGGGTGACAATGCGGGATATATATATATATATATATATATATATATATATATATATGGGTTGCGCATGTGGTGAGACAAGGTGGGAACATTATTATGCACGTGTGGAGAGACAAGGCGGGCATTTACTTTACTATTGCACACGTGGCGAGACAAGGTGGGCTATGTCAAGGATTGATTTGTGATGATTTGTGATGGCTTGGAGCATTCTTGTTGTTGATATTTATGTAGTGGTACACTTACCTGTGTGAGCTTTATCTTGTGAAAGTTGTGAGAAAATATTCTATGTGTTGTCCAGTCTTTTCCTTATGCTCACTAGCTGGTATAAACTATGTTAGAACACTTGCACAAGCATACATATAGTTAAGCACTCTTATCGGATAAGAGATTTTCTTGATATTGTTGAGTATAAATGCACACCCTTGCTTACTTGCCTTCTATGTGAGAATTGCTCTATTTGGCACGCGAGTCGTTAATGCGGTTATGAGGTATAAAAGAGGGCACATGATGCCAAGTGTTAGGGTTCAGGTATTGAGACCCGTGAGTTGTGATTTGTCCGAAGTTCGGTACCTCGTGGAGTTTATTGACTAAAACCCGGTGTGAAAGTTGTCGTATTGTTGAGTTGTTACTTGTCCTTTCTTTATTTGTGATTATCAGACTTAGGATGTGTTTCCGTTCTTTCTTCTATGTCATTATTATGGTGTTTCGCTGATAGTTGTTGTTTTCCTTCCTTATTGCAATTACCGTATTAATTGTTACTTCGCGTAGTCTTTATGTAGATATCATACTCTGTTGTTTCTATACTTATACTTGTTCAGGTCATTTAGTCCAATAGGTGTCTTGATTGTTCCTCGTCACTACTCCACTAAGGTTAGTCTTGATACTTGCTGGGTACCGCCGTGGTGTACTCATACTATACTTCTGCACATTTTTGTGTAGATCCAGGCATTTCGAAGTCAGTTGATCATTAGCTAGCTGTGTGGATTGTTGCCGTGGAGACAAAAGGTAAATCTGTTGCTGCGTTTGCAGGCTTCGGAGTCAACTACCTATTTTGTATTCACACTGTTTTACCTATTTCCGAACAGTTGTATTTAGAAATTTATAGCAATCTTTGTAGAGCTTATGACTTGTACTACCGGTTTTGAGAATTGTAAATTTTATAGAGATTTTTATTTCAAAAGTTGTTAAATGTTATTTATTATTGTTGTTATTCAGTAAATGTTAGGCTTACCTAGTCCCTAAGACTAGGTGCCATCATGATACCCAACGGAGGAAAAATTGGGTCGTGACATCGTGACATTTATCAAGGCGATCAGGAAAGCTGGGATTGGTGGTATTGTTAGAGATAGCAATGGAGATTTCATATTCGCATTCTCTGCCCCGATCCAAGCCTATAGCAGCTCTCAAGCTGAAGCCATAACAGCGAAATTTGGGGTTGAATGGTGCACTCAACATGGCCACTCTAATCTCCATGTGGAGATTGATTCACTTATTGTCACCAACATCCTTATCAAACAAAGCACCAATCAATGGCATTACTACTATGCTTGACAACACTTTTTTCGTATCTCTCATTGCCTTAGCGAAGCAAACCAAATTGTGGATCTGTTGGTAAAATTGGCTTCCACAAGTGGAAACATGACCTTATATCACTCTCCTCACAACCTTCCTAGAGAGGCAAAGGGGCTGATTCAACTTGACAAATGGCAGATTCCTTCCTTTAGGAGGAGATATGAAAAATATAATTTTTTTGTTAGTTAAGTTAGATTTATGGATGGAAAGGCTTTTGTATAGGCTTCACCTTTCCTTGTTTGCATGGCAAACTTTTTGTAGACCGGAGGCAAGGTACCATGTCCCCCTCTTGTCATTGTAAGTTATTTAATATACATGGTAGGGGTCCAAACCTAACCCCCTATACCCTAGGCTCACAACCGAAGGTGATGGTTTTAACTTTTAAAAAAAAAGAATTGTATGAGGAACTCAAAGAAGAGAACCCCTCCAAAAATAGGCGTATGCCACTAAATGCAGCGCGCACACGGTATTCTTTAGTTAAAGGCGAAAGAATAGTTCGCTCTGTCTCACTGCGTGGGCTTTGCTGCTCTTCACAGCTGCCATTTTATATGGAACAGCAAGTTCTAGTGTACTCTTCCACTTTCAATGTGGGACTCAACTCACTCCTTTTCCTCCATCAGGTTTTATTGAACTTTGAGGCTTCAGTTTCTAAATTGAATTTCCAGTGCAGGTTTAGTTTTTAAGCTTATAAGTAAAGGACCAATTGGCAGAATAAGAAAACAAAGCAACTATTTCTTTGAGTTGGCGTCAATATGGCATTGAATATATCTATATATATACCTGGAGCTACCTAGAATTTCGCTTCAAACCACATTCAAGGTAAGTTCTAGATTTCCAAATAAGCAGGAAAACTAGATAATATAAGCTAACCGCACAATACACTTGGAACCAACGATTTCAATCACCAATAAGTAAGTATGAGCTTAGAAAGGTAATCATAAAACCCATGAATGGTACTTAATCAAATTCGTCTTTTTTTTTAAGTCTCATATTTTTCAAATCAAATCAATTTTAGCCAACTTATTTACCAAAACAAATTAAACAACTAAAACTCCTAAAAAAAGGTCGGATTACGACCATGGCAAAGAACCGAACAAGAAATCCATGTAAGTACATGAAACAAGTCGCTTTAGGAATAAGGCAATTCAAATTTTATCAAGTTTTTTCAGTTTTTTCTTAATTATTATTTTGTTTTTAATAATTTTACTAAAAACATATTTTTTCAATTGTAACATATCCTTTTTTTTTACCTTTTGCTTTTTACAGAGAATTTTTTTTTGTAAAGAAACACATATATAACATACATATTCTTACTACCCCAAGCTTAAATAATATCATGTCCTCATGATAAACAAATTAAAAATAAAAGGAGATAAAGGAGCTTCCCTTATTTTTTTCGATTCTATCTTCATTTCCTTTTTCTTGGCTTCTCAAGGTTTTTCTCATATAACAAAGATAAGATTATGACAAAGAATATGTTCTTTTTCATGATAGGAGAAAACTTTCATTGTTGAAATCATGGGAGTACTTCTTTATCATGGCAAAATATATTAATACATACTACATACACAGATATATATATATATATAATATAATACAAACATGCAATTATTATTATTTTTTATTTTATTTTTTAGAAAAAAAACTAATTTTATTATATATATTTACTAGAAAAATGCGACTCCGCAGAAGCGACAATTGGTCTGTTACTGCTAATAATTACTTAAAAGATTAAAGATCGGGAGAGAAAATAGTTCTGAGTTTAACGTCGCCAGCTCGACTTATTTATAAAATTAGGCAAAAAGGATTGTTGAAGCCTGTTTGTCAAAGACTCTGCTAATATAAGGCTTCAAACGTTGACTGTTTACTTTGAATTTGTCTCCCCCATCTATATGTTGTATTTCAATGGCACCATAGGGGGTCACTTCTGTTATAATGTACGGTCCTGACCAACGTGACTTGAATTTTTCCGGGAATAATCTCAACCGGCTATTGTACAAAAGAACTTGATCTCCAACCGTAAACTCTTTATGGCGAATGAAGTTATCATGCCATTTTTTTGTCTTTTCTTTGTAAAATGCTATCATTTTCATATGCTTCAAGTCTGAACTCCTCCAATTCATCAAGCTGCAACAGACGTTTTTTACCTGCATCTGGCAAATTTAGATTTAACAACTTTATAGCCCAATATGCTTTATGTTCTAGTTACACAGGTAAATGACAAGCTTTCCCAAAAAATAGTCTATAAGGAGATGTGCCTATGAGAGTTTTGAAAGCAGTTCTGTATACGCATAAAGCATCATCTAATTTTAAAGACCATTCTTTTCGAGAAGAACCTACAATTTTTTCTATAATTCTTTTTAATTCTCTATTGGATACTTCAACTTGCCATCTTGTTTGAGCATGATATGGAATTCCTGTTTTATGAGTTACTTCATATCTTGGCAACCAACTAGCGAATTGTTTATTTACAAAATGAGTTCCCTGATTGCTTATGATAACTCGTGGAGTTCCAAATATATTTTTCTTGAGAAAGGCACAAACAACATGAGCATTATTTTTTCTAGTAGTCATTGCTTCTACCCATTTTGAAACATAGTCAACAACAACTAAAATATATTCACATCCCTTTGAAGGAGGAAGAAGACCCATAATATTTTAAGAGGCATCTCATCCTTTTTTGAAATGTTACCGCTTCTCTAGCATTTGTCGCAAGTGGCGACATAATTTCATGCATTTCTAAATAAAGTGGGCCAGAAAAAACTAGCTTCAAGCACTTTTGCGGCTGCTCGTCTTCCTCCATAGTGTCATCTTACAGCTCCATCATGACAGTGACTTAGGATAGTGTTCATCTCTGTTTCTGGTACACATCTCCTAATCATGCCATCTGCACAAAATTTAAACAAGTAAGGATCTTCCCAAAAATAATATCTTATTTCTTTTTTGAGTTTTTTCCGTTGTTCGTAAGACAAATCTTTTGGGATCTACCCTCCAACCAAGTAGTTGGCAATGTCAGCAAACCAAGGTGGTTGATTTGTAATTCTTGTGATTGTTTAAACATGCTCAACAGGAAATTCCTCCTTGATATCTCTTGTCTCCGTTGGAGGATTTTCCAAATATAATAAATGGTCAGCTACCTGATTTTATGAACCTCTCCTATCTTTTATTTCAAGATCAAATTCTTGCAAAAGAAGTATCCATCTTAGCAATCTGGGTCTAGCATCTTTCTTTGCTAAGAGGTACTTTAAAGCAGCATGACCAGTGAATACTGTAACATTCATTCCTATCAAATAGGAATGAAATTTGACAAATACAAATACTACTGCAAGTAGCTCCTTCTCAGTTGTGGCATAATTCTTTTGAGCTTCATTGAGGGTTCTACTGGCATAGTAAATAGGCCTGAAAATCTTGTCTCTCTTTTGTCCCAATATCGCTCCAACTGCTATATCACTTGCATCACACATTATTTCAAATGGTTCGCTCCAATCAGGAGAAACAACAATTGGAACATTAGTTAAATGTTCCTTGAGAATCTCAAATGCTTTCCTGCAATTATCTGAAAATTCAAACTTCACATCTTTTCATCAGTAGATTAGTCAGAGGTTTTGAAATTTTTGAAAAATCTTTTATAAACCTTCTATAAAAATCTGCATGCCCTAAGAATCTTCTAATGACTTTAATAGTGGTAGGAGGGGGTAATCCAGCTATAAGATCAATTTTAGCCTTATCAACTTCTATTCCTTTAGCAGCAATATTATGTCCAAAAATAATTTTCTCTGTTACCATGAAGTGACATTTTTCCTAATTAAGAACCAAATTTGTCTCTTCACATCTTTTAAGCACCAAAGTTAAATGATAGAGACAATCTTCAAATGTCTTACCAAAAAGTGTAAAATCATCCACAAAAATTTCAAGAAACTTTTCAGTCATGTCTGAGAAAATTGCCGACATGCAACGCTGAAATGTAGCAGGAGCGTTACATAGTCCAAATGGCATTCTTCGGTAAGCATACGTACCTTGGGGGCATATGAATGTGATTTTCTCCTGATCTTCTGGAGCAATTAGTATCTGATTATATCCAGAGTATCCGTCAAAAAAAGAGTAAAAACCATGGCATGCAACTCTTTCAAGCATTTGGTCAATAAAAGGTAAAGGAAAATGATCTTTCCTTGTGGCATCATTAAGTCGTATGTAATCAATACAGACTCTCCATCCTGTGAATGTTTTGGTAGGTATGAGTTCGTTATCTTCATTTCTTATTACTGTCATACCTCCTTTCTTTGGTACTACCTACACCGAACTTACCCAAGGGCTATCAGATATCGGATAGATGATACTTGCCGCTAGAAGTTTCTCTACTTCTTTCTTGACGACTTCTTGCATTGCTGGGTTCAATCTCCTTTGGGGTTGGACTATTGGCTTGTTATTATCCTCCATAAGGATCCTATGCATGCAAATAGCTGGACTGATTCCTTGATGTTAGCTATAGTCCACCCTAAGGCTCTTTTGTGTTCTCTTAAAACTCCAATTAGTTTTATTTCCTGTTCTGCGGTCAAAGAAGATGAAATGATTACTGGAAACAATTCAGGTCCAAGAAAAATATACTTCAAATGAGAAGGAAGAGTTTTGAGTTCAATTTTTTTGTTGAACTTCTTCTAGTGAGACTTTCTCATTTTCTGAATCTTTTTCCAGTATTTCAGCTTCTTTTCTGATTGTGGTGTCATCATCACTTGTGGTACCTGACTTTTCCAAACATCTTTCCAATGAATCAATAATTAACTGATCATCGTTATATTCATCTGCAAGGTCATTCAACAAATCTATTTGAAAACAAGATGATGACGATGACTCATCCTCAGGATATTTTATTATTTTCTGCATATCAAAAATCACTCTTTCCTCATCAACTCGCAAAATTAATTATCATTGATGAACATCAATTATTGCTCTTCATGTTGCAAGAAATGGTATACCTAAAATCAATGGTACCTCGGTATTTTCTTCCATTTCAAGTACTATAAAATATACTGGGAATATAAATTTATCAACTCTAACGAGGACATTTTCAAGTATTACTTTCAGTTTTTTAGTAATTTGATCAGCCAATTGTAGAGACACAACAGTGTCCTTCATTTCACCAAGTTCTAATTTCCTAAAAATTGAAAAAGGCATTAGATTTATTGAAGCACCTGAATCACATAATGCTTTTTCAAAGCGAGCACCTCTGTCACGACCCCAAATTCCCTCCGTAGGATGTCGTGATGGCACCTAGTTTCTAAGACTAGGTAAGCCTATCAATGCGGAATAATTGAATATAAACTGAAATTTAATCCTTAATAGTTGAATAAATAAGAACTACAAATTTAACAATTACAACTCCCAAAATCTGGTAGGAATAAGTCACAAGCTTCTAAGAATTTATCCCCAATATTTCTATATATCAGAGTCTAAGGAAAATAAGGAGGACAACATAATAAGATAGAAGGGGACTCTGAAGTCTGGGGACGCTGGCAGATATACCTCGAAGTCTCCGCATACGGCTAATTCACTGATGCCTGGTCTAATAGGAAGTACCTGAATTTACACAAAAAGATGTGCAGAAGCATAATATGAGTACACCACAGCGGTACCTAGTAAGTGCCAAGCCTAAGCTCGGTAGAGTAGTGACAAGGTCAGGTCATGCCCTACTGGAATAATAAAAGATAGGGTGTAAAGTTTAATAATATAATAATAATAATGACAATGGAGATGAATCTAGTAAGTAGTATGTCACAATTTAACTACACGGGATAAGGGCAAATAACACCTCGCGGAAAGAAAACAGAAATTTACAACTTTAATAAGAACACCAAAATAACCAAAGGCAATACAACCATAAAGAAATATCAACAATGGCACTCCCGAGGTACCGCCTCGTAGTCCCAAATCATAAATAAATTCATAATATCTCATTTTCTTCTATCACTGCGAGAGCCTTCACATTTAATTTTAAAGAAAATATTTTTTTTCCGAAATAGCATCCCGCGTTTTAGCCACCCTTATTACACCGCATGACTTCTAGTAGTTCCCCTACTAGCCACGCGTATCAAGCCACCCTTATCTCACCGCATGCGTTTCAACACCCAGGCCTTATACCACCGCATGCGTATCAATATCACAAATATCACAATTTGCACCTCAAGTGCCCAAATAATTCAACTTACCAAAATAAATCAACAACAAGAATATTTTCCATAATAAGGAGCTCACGGCTCGATCACAATGAGTACAAAATCTCACAAAATATTTAGGAATGAAAAACTCAGCAAAAATAATATTTCACAAATTAAACAATTTGCCTTAATATCAAATTTTTAAATGTAAAATACTTCATTTTAATAATATTTAAATTAAGAAATCCAGCCTTCAAATAATGCACAGAATAAAAGAAATAGAATTTCAACTAAACAGGTAAAAACACTTAGTAGGAACAGGTCAGGCAAATTTAAAATACGAAAATATATTAATGATGATGAATATAACAGGATAAAATAATTTAGTTAATATGCAACAATGATCCACACAATTTAAAGACATAATCTTCCACATTTAGCCCGTGTACACACTCGTTACCTCGTTTACATGACTTTCAACACATCAAAATTTTCATATCAATACCAGTGCTAAGGGAAATTTCCCCCATACAAGGTTAGACAAGTCACTTACCTCGAACACCGGTAATTCTTTACTCTTCTATGCTTTTGCCTCGTGAATTGGCCTCCGAACGCCTCGTATCTAGTCACAATTAATTCGTTTCAATCAATACAAATTATTGGAATTTATTCCATATGAAAATATAAATTTTCCAACAAAATCGGAAATTTAACTCAAAAATTGCCTGTGGGGCCCACATCTCGGAACCCGATAAAAGTTATAAAATATGAACGCCCATTCAACCACGAGTCCAATCATACCAAAATTACTAAATTCCGACCTCAACTCGACCCTCAAATCTTCAATCTAAACTAAGAGGGTTTTCACAATTTTCCAACTCAAATCACCAATTAAATGTTAAAAATAATCATGAATTCGGGTAATCTGACCAATATTGAGTTAAGAACACTTACCCCCAATATTTTCCTTAACAAATCGCCTGAAAATCACCTCACCCGAGCTCTTAAAATCCTAAAATTGGTAAAAATGGCCAAGCCCCGAATTATATGTTCTGTCCAGGTATTTTCGCATTTGCGGACCAATTGTCGCTTCTGCGGAGTCGCATTTGCCACCACATTTCCGCTTCTGCGAAGCAGCACTAGACAGCTTCCTTCGCACCTGTGGACAATGGTTCGCTTCTGCTCAACCGCAGGTGCGACCTCGCTTCCTGCTTCTGCGCAACCTTCGCTTCTGCGGTTTGTTCCATACCAGAAGCGGCTTCGCTTCTGCGGAGCTCTTTCTGCTTCTGCGACTCCAACTGGGCATCCCTTTGTCCATTTTTTGTGAGCCACAACTCGCTTGTTCGAGTACGCACATGCGGTTAGTTCCTCCGCAGGTGCGATGGCACCATAAGCTGCAAATTTTAGAATTTTCCTAAGTCCAAAAATTGATCCGATTTCGATTCAGATTGCACTCGGGGTACTTGGGACCCCATCAGAATATACCAACAAGTCCAGTAATATAACACGGACCTACTCGGGGTTTCAAATTACATCAAACAATATCGAAATTATGAATTGCACTTCGTATCGCACTTATGAGTTTTCAATTTTCAAATTTACAAAACTCGTACCGAAACGTATTAAATCAAGTCCGATTGACCTCAAATTTTGCACACAAGTCATAAATAACATAACAGACCTATTTAAATTTCCAGAATTGGATTTCGACCCCGATATCAAAAAGTATACTCCCCGGTTAAACTTCCAAACTTAAATTTCTATTCTAGCCATTTCAAGCCAAATTTAACTACGGACCTCCAAATAATTTTCCGGATAAGTTCCTTAGTCCAAAATCACCATATGGAGCTATTGGAATCATCAAAATTCTATTATGGGGTCGTTTTCACATAAGTCAATATCCAGTCAACCTTTTTCAACTTAAGCTTTCAACCTTAAAACTAAGTATCTCAATTCATTCCGAAATCTCTCCGGACCCGAACTAACTACCCCAGCAAGTCACATAACAGTTATAAAGTACAGAATGAGTAGTAAATAGGGGAACGGGGTTACAACTTTTAAAAGGACTGGCCGGATCGTTACATCCTCCCCCTCTTAAACAAAAGTTCGTCCTCGAACGGGTTTAAAATTATAACTGGAGTGGTGAAAAGATGAGGATAACAGCGGCGCATATCATGCTCGGTCTCCCAAGTCGCCTCCTCGACCGGATGACCCCTTCACTGGTAGTGCAAGTCTGTAAGCCACCTCTCCAACTCTCTCAAGAATCTCAAAAGGTTCGATATACCTCCGGCTCAACTTGCCCTTCTTTCCGAACCTCATAACACCCTTCATAGGTGAAACCCGGAGCAAAACCCGCTCACCAACCATGAATGTAACATCACGAACCTTCTGATCTGCATAACTCTTCTGTCTAGATTGGGTTATAGGAAGTCGATCCTGAATCAACTTAACCTTTTCCAAAGCATCCCGAACCAGGTATGTACCCAATAGTCTAGCCTCGCCCGGTTCGAACCAACCCACTGGAGACCGGCACCGCCTACCATATAAGGCCTCATACGGCACCATTTGAATGCTCGACTGATAACTGTTGTTGTAAGCAAACTCCGCATGTGGTAAGAACTGATCCCAAGCACCCCCAAAATCTATCACAAACACACGAATCATAGACTCCAATATCTGAATAGTGCGCTCGGACTGTCCGTCCGTCTGAGGGTGAAATGTTGTACTCAACTCTACCGGAGTACCCAACTCTCGATATACGGCTCTCCAGAAATGTGATGTAAACTGCGTACCCCGATCAGAGATGATAGATACCGGTACGCCATGAAGCCTGACAATCTTGCGAATGCAAACCTGAGCCAATTGCTCTAAAGAGTAAGTAGTAACAACAGTAATGAAATGAGCTGACTTGGTCAATCTATCCACAATCACTCAAACTGCATCGAACTTCCTCTGAGTCCGTGGGAGCCCAACAACAAAATCCATAGTGATCCGCTCCCATTTCCATTCTAGAATCTCTAACTTCTGAAGCATCCACCCGGTTGCTGATGCTCATACTTCACCTGCTGACAATTTAGGCACCGAGCGACATACTCCATTATGTCTTTTTTCATTCGCCTCCACCAATAGTGCTATCTCAAGTCCTGATACATCTTCGCGGCACCTAGATGAATGAAGTACCGCAAACTGTGAGCGTCCTGGAGAATCAACTCCCGCAAACCATCTACATTGGGCACACATAGCCTGCCCTACATCTGTAATACAATGTCATCTCCAATAGTGACTTCTTTGGCATCACCGTGTTGAACTGTGTCCTTAAGGACAAACAGATGGGGGTCATCATACTGACGCTCCCTGATACGATCATACAGAGAAGACTGAGAAACCACACAAGCCAAAAGTCGGCTC
Organism: Nicotiana tabacum; assembly: GCF_000715075.1. NCBI lineage: Eukaryota > Viridiplantae > Streptophyta > Magnoliopsida > Solanales > Solanaceae > Nicotiana > Nicotiana tabacum. The sequence goes on along the minus strand of NW_027438374.1, from coordinate 57,160 downwards.
GGCTCGGAAACATCCAATCTAACAAACTGGTTGGCCAAGGCCTGAACATCCAAGGCTAAAGGCCTCTCTACTACCGCTAAATATACTAAGCTGTCCAAACTCTCCGCCTTACGACTTAAGGCATCGGCCACCACATTGGCCTTCCCGAGGTGATAAAGAATGGTGATGTTATAATCCTTAAGAAACTCCAACCACCTCTGCTGCCGTAAATTAAGATCCTTCTGTTTAAACAGATGTTGTAGACTCCGGTGATCGGTATAAACCTCACAATGGACACCGTACAAATAATGCTGCCAGATCTTCAATGCATGAACAATAGCTGCTAACTCGAGGTCGTGGACCAGATAATTCTTCTCATGTACCTTTAACTGTCTGGACGCATAGGCAATCACCCTACTGTCTTACATCAACACTACATCGAGACCAATATGTGACACATCACAATACACAGTATAAGACCCTGAACCTGTGAGCAACACCAATACTGGGGCTGTAGTCAAAGCTGTCTTGAGCTTTTGAAAGCTCTCCTCACATTCCTCGGTCCACCTGAACGGAGCACCCTTCTGAGTTAATTTGGTCATAGTTGTGGCAATAGAAGAGAAACCCTCTACAAATCGGCGATAACACCCCACCAAACCAAGGAAACTCCGGATCTCCGTAGCTGAGGTCGGTCTGGACCAACTCTGCACTGCTTCAATCTTCTTCGGATCTACATCGATTCCTTCGCACGAAACTATATGACCCAAAAATCCCACTGAATCAAGCCAGAATTCACACTTTGAAAATTTTGCATTCAACTTCTTTTCTCTCAAAGTCTGAAGCACAGTCCTCAGGTGTTGCTCATGATCTTCCTGACTCCGGGAATACACCAGAATATCGTCAATAAACACAATAACGAAAGAATCAAGATAGGGCTGACATTATTCATTAAGTGCATAAATGTTGTTGGGGTGTTGGTCAGCCCAAATGACATTACAAGGAACTCATAATGATCATACCGAGTCCTGGAAGCAGTCTTCAGGATATCTGGCTCCCGAATCTTCAACAGATGATAGCCTGAACGCAAGTCGATCTTAGAGAACACGCTGGCACCCTAAAACTGATCAAATAGGTCATCAATACGTGGCAATGGATACTTGTTCTTCACTGTAACCTTGTTCAACTGGCGGTAATCAATATATATCCGCATAGAACCATCCTTCTTCTTCACAAATAAGATGGGAACACCCCAAGGCGATACACTGGGCCGAACAAAACCCTTATCAAGCAGCTCTTGTAATTGCTCTTTTAATTCTTTCAATTTTGTTGGGGCCATACCATATGGTGGAATAGAAATGGGCTGAGTACCCGGTAACAAATCAATGCCAAAATCAATATCCATGTCGGGTGGCATACCCAGAAGATCCGCTGGAAATACATCAGGAACATCCCTTACTATCACGACCCAAAATCCCACCACAGGAGTCGTGATGGCACCTAGTCTCTAAGACAAGGTAAGCCGATTTTCATTACATATTTGGAGCCTTTTTTTTAATAAAAAAAAAACTAACAACGGAAATAATTACAATATATGAATGTACAACCTCTCAAGACTGGTAGTACTGAGTCACGAACTCTAACTGAATACATAGAATGATCACGAGGAACGAATATTCAATATTGTTTGATTACAAGTTAACAGTACAATGAAATGAAAAGACTCCAAGGGACTGCGACGACCAAGCAGCTCCACCTTGAATCCTTACGATCTCGCTTTAACTCTGCTCAAGTCCGTTATCTTCAATACCTGGCTTTGCACAAAAATGTGCAGAAGTGTAGTATGAGCACGCCACGGTCGGTACCCATTAAGTATCAAGACTAACCTCAATAGAGTAGAGACGAGGTACAGTCAAGACACTCACTAGTCTAATAACCTGTGCAATATAATATATAAAATAATAGGAAACAAATAACAATAGGACAACATGGAACAACCAGTGATATGCACAGCAGACAACAAGAATACCATTAATATCACTCAACAATTAATAAACACAAGTACACCCAATTAAATCAAGTCCTTCAAATAAATGTCTTTCACATATAATTCTTCCAGATAACTCTCTTTCAAATATAATTTTCTCAAATAATTATTTTTCAGATATAATTCTTTCAATAAATCTTTTCAAATATAATTTCCTCAAATAAATATCTTTCAAATAAAATTCTTTCATATAATACTTTCTAAGTAAAAATCCTTCCAAATAAATATTTTGAATATAATTCTTTCAATTAAAAAGTCACCATGTGACACCTCATTTCATAATCATAAAAATACGGGTCTCGGGCCATTTTTATATTTTTCGTAAACACGGGTCTTAGCCCATTTTTATATTTTCACAACACCTCGTGCCCATAATTAAATCATCATATTTCTCGGGCACCTCGTGCCCTCATTTCATATCACAACTGTACGGACAATTCACGTGCCAATTATTATTATTTACTCATGGCACCTCGAGCCCACATTTCCTTTTTTAATCCGCCTGGCAATAGCCACAGGCTCTCAATTTCAACATGCATCAGATTGTTATCAATTTACCAACAATAAGACAAGTTGCACAAGGTATAGAAATAAACACAATAAAATCACAACATCACCTAAAAATTATCAACACCATAACCCCACATCATCACATATCGCCACTGACAATAGCCACCCTTATCGCTCCTATTGCCACCCTTATCACTCCTATAGCCACCTTTATCGCTCCGCCCAGACAATATCAATAGCCACCCTTATCGCTTCTATTGCCACCCTTATCGCTCTGCCCAGACAATATTCCAACAAACACAACAACAGTGAAATGCCACCCTTATACCCACATAATATCAATGGTGAAATGCCACCCTTATCTCCCCAATATAGTAACTCACACAACACAACAATTTACCCGGGAAATTAACACGACAATATAATAAAATCAATTCATATCACAATTTGCCCAATGGCCACAACCAAAATCCAAAGATATAACAAAATTAATTAATTTCACAACAAATAGCCCAAGGCTCCACACAATGTATATAACGCCCAAAAACAATCAATAGAGATAGAAATTACTCAGCATAAAGCAAAACTTTCATTAATGCAAATTTAGATAACTATATTAACACTTATTCTTAAGCTTGCTTAAATTAATTATTTACATAAGAAGATCATATTGGAATTTATTTCCAAGAAATATTAAACTAGCAATACTCACGAAATTTCATAAATATTTCAAGTAACAATCACATCAAATTATCATATAAAAACAAATTCAACAATAAGGATTTAGGCATGGCAAACAGATGATTTAAAAAATTTCCACAATTTCCCAATTTACTATGCAATAATGTCTAAGACTTTAATTCAATGAATTTTGCACGTATAAGCCTGAGTACGTACTCGTCACCTCGCGCACATGGCTTTTCACATTTCACAAATGGCACATAAGACTCAATGCCTAAGGGGTAATTCCCCCACTCGAGGTTAAGCAAGACACTTACCTTTTTGAAGTTAAGCCGATATTCCAAAATAGCCTTCTTGCTTGAATTGGCCTCCGGACAGCTCAAATCTATCGAAATTAATTGTATAACTTCATTAGAATTCATCGGAAATAATTTCAGATAATAATACGTCGACTTAAAAATTTATTCCAAAAAGTCAACAAAAGTCAATGCGGGACTTGCCTCTCGGAACCCGACATAATTTTCATGAAATCCGAACACCCATTCCGATACGAGTTCAACCATGACAATTTTATTGAATTCCAATAACAACTCGACTTCCAAATCTTAAATTTTCGTTTTTGGAAGATTTTACAAAAATCTTGATTTCTTCCATTTAAATCCGAATTAAATGATGATTATCATCATGGATTCATGAAATATAAACACTTTAGAATATAGAACACTTATTCAAACCAAGCTTGTGAAAACTCCCTCCAAAATCGCCCAAATCCGAGCTCGAAAAAATCCGAAACGAAAAATGGCGAAATGACCATTTTTGGCCCTAAATGTTCTGCCTAGATTCCGCACCTGCGGACATATTTTTGCACCTGCGAGCTCGCTTTTGCGAGCTAATTCTCGCTTCTGCGACGTCCACTAGCGCTGCCCTCGCACCTGCATAAGAGCTTCTGCTTTTGCGCTCATGCAGGTGCGGGAAATTCTTCGCACCTGCGGCCTCAGTCCAACCCAGCCGATTTCGCTTCTGCGAACTTCTTCTCGCTTCTGCGATGGTCGCATCTGCGCCCAAATTCCGCGGGTGCGATTCCAACAGCTTCTGCCATTTTTCAGCGGCTTCTTCCAAGTCCGAATTGCTCCGTTAACCTTCCGAAATCCACCTGAGGCCCCCGGGACCTCAACCAATTATACCAACATGTCCCAAAATACAATACGAACTTAGTCGAGGCTTCAAACCATATCAAACAACGTCGAAATTACGAATCACGCATCGAATCAAATTATAAGTTTTTCAAATCCTCCAACTTCTATATTTTGCGCCGAAACGTATCAAATCAATTCAGAATGACTTCAAATTTTGCACACAAGTCATAATTGATGTAATGGAGCTATTCCCATTTCCGGAATCGAAATCCAACCTCGTTATCAAAAATTCACCCTTCGGTCGGACTTTTTCCAAAATCTTATATTTTTCAACTTTCGCCAAAATGTGTCAAATTGTCCTACGGACTTTCAAATCCAAACCCGAACATATGCCTAAGTCCGAAATCATCATACGAAGCTATTTCCATCATCAAAATTCTATTACGGAGTCGTTTGATCAAAAGTCAACTCCCCGGTCAACTCTTTCCATTTAAGCTTCGAAATGAGAATTTTTCTTTAAATTAAATTCTGAAAACCAAACTCGACCATACATGTGGGTCACAATACATATTGCGAAGCTTCTCGAGACCTTAAGTCACTGAACGAGCCATAATTTCTTAAAACGACAAGTCGGGTCGTTACATTCTCCACCTCTTAAACAAACGTTCGTCCTCGAACGTGTTAAGAATCTTTCTGAGGACTTTAAATTACTGAGTATATTCTTGCACACATACTTGTGGGTGATTCTACATTCCCGCAATTTAACACGGGTTCGACAACACCATCTCAATTGAGATTATTTCTTTTATCCAAACTTGAAAACTTTAAGATCAATTCCTTACACTCCAAACATTTCAAAAGGTCTGATTTTCACAACAACGCACGGTATTAGTCTCAACTGGCTATAGCAACTCGTGCCTATGCACACATCAATTTTCTTGATAGTGTTGAAGTACTTCAATTTTCTTTTCTTTTCTGGGGTGTTACTTTCTCCCCTGGCTTAGGTTCATTCGCCCTCAGACACGTTACATAACTTATCTCTTCCTTTGCAAATCTCAATCCTCCAAATTTTACTAACTCCCAAATTTTTCAGAAATTTCGGCAGAGTCTCCTCTGTAAACGGGCATATCCACCTGCCAGAGTAATACCAAAACAACTCCTAATAACTCATCCACAACCCAATAAAATACCTCAAGGTATATATGAATAACACCAATCTCAGCATTACAAGCACTGCATTATCATTATGATATCAGGACATGAAGCACATCATATGTATGCTCATCACCACATCTCTGGTCTTAAAAGCTGTTCATAATTAATTCCAGCATCATCAATTAATCTCATATTAACTACCACCTCATTATGATTTTTTTTTTTTCACAACACTGACAACAGAATGTGAGGCATGAAGACCTCATGATTACCTAGTCAGATTAATGAGTCACATTTAACGCCACCTTGGCACTCACCTCATAGGCTAAAACTCAATGTTTACAGCACGAAAATGGCTGAATATGAACAGAAAAATATACAAGAATTATCAAATAAGCCTAACAGGCATGACTCCCTATTAATATTATTGTACAAATTAATTTCACAAAGGGATAATTTTAAACTCATAAATATTTCACCACAAGGACCTCGTCCTTACATAACCTCCACTGCGGCTTGCAGCCCGGTTTAAATATTTCACATCATGTAAAAAAGTGAGGATCTCTTCCTCAAATCCGAATCACAATTTTGTTGCACATTGTGCCAACTGAAATTTTCAATTTCCTTTCTTTCTTCTGTTCAATATATTTCATAAATAATTTTCACAACATATAATGAACCCTCATACCAATAGGGCGTATGATTCATAAAAATTAGAATCAATTATTCCGAAACATATTAAACCCACTGTATTGAATAATAAAATTTTACTTTTGGACTTATAGCCCTCAATGGTGCACAAAAAAAAATGACAGACACAGGCTCACATCTTTAAATCTCCCAACAGGGATACACATATAAGTGGGTCACAAATTTACGAAGGTCGCCTATAAGTGGAGCATAATAGGAGGATTTACCTCAATATTCAGAACCGAATCAAATTAAGGAAAATATCATTTTATAATAAAAATCAAGATCGTACCTGTAACGACACCATCGGGTGTATTGGCCTCAGCCAAATCATAGTGATTAAATCAATGGGTCGAGCCTCCACCTCTCAGGCGCCCACTACCCGCCTGTCCTCCATCTCTAGCTGACTTTGCATGTGGAGTATCAACTGGAATAAAGCTTGTAGCTGGAGTGTTCTGATGAAATCCACCCCTCCCAAGTGTGGGACAATCTCTCATGATATGCCTAGTATCACTACACTCATAACAACCCCTCTGAGGTCGCGGCTGCTCGTACTGAGTCTGTGCTGGATAACTGGAATAACCACTGTAAGAAACTCGTGTCGGTGGTGCACTGTAAACTGGAGCACTCCAAGTATTCTGATGTGTGGATTGAGTTGACCGACTGCTCGAGCCTCCGCTATAATGGGTTCTAGCTGAAGAGTAAAATCCACTGAACCCTCCAGATTTTCGAGACCTTTTGGCCTCCTTAGACTCTCTTTCCTCACCTAAAACACCCCCAATCTTCCTTGCAATCTCCACTACTTGTTGAAATGGAGTATTAGTTTGCAACTCTTGAGCCATACATATTTTAATATCATAACCGAGCCCCTCAATGAATCTGCGGACCCGTTCTCTGATTGTAGGAACCAAGATAGGTGCATGACGGGCTAACTCACTGAACCTGATAGCATATTCTGGCACTTTCATAGTGCCCTGACGCAACTCTGTGCGCCATGCATCTCTGAGAGTCTGGAGAACAAACTCTTTCAAGAATATTTCCGAAAATTGAACCCAAGTTGGTGGTGTGGCATCGGCTGGTCTACCTTCTTCATAGATTTGCCACCACCGATACGCTACGCCTGACAGTTGAAATGTAGTAAAGGCAACTCCGCTCACCTCCACATTACCCATGGTGCGGAGAATACGGTGACATTTTTTTAAAACTTCTTGGGAATCCTCTGTAGCTGTGCCACTGAAAGTTGGTGGACTATACCTCTTAAACCTTTCAAGTCTCTTTTGTTCTTCTTCTGATGCCTTGGTCCTGAACTCAGGCCGAACCGGAATAACAGGTTGTACCGGTACTACACCCGGAACCTGACCAACGTGAACCTGCTGCTCTGGAATTATGGTAGGAGTCTGAGCTACTCCCCCAATCTGTGGAACGTTTGGTGCAACAGAGATCAATCCCGCCTGAGTTAATGTACCAAACATACTCAGAAACTGTGCCAAAGTCTCCTGAAGTCCGGGGGTAACAACAAGTGCTTCCGGTACCTGTCCCCCAACTGGAGCTACTGGTGGCTCCTCAACTATTGTTCTGACATGTGCTCTAGTCGTATCACGTGCCCTTCCTCGGCCTCTACCTCGGCCCCGGCCTCTTGCAGCCCTAGCAGTGTGTGCGGATGCCTGCTCAGCTAGCCCAGTAGCACGTGTCCTCACTATCTATGAGAGAATGGAGATACAAAGGTTCAAATTCCAAATTCAACAAATTCCGCACGATAGGAATGAAAGAAATGGAAATTTCCTAACAGTTCTGTAGCCTCTCGAAGATAAGTACAAAAGTCTCCATACCGATCCAAAAGACTCTACTAGACTCGTTCGTGAATCGTATAACCTATGAACCTAGAGCTCTGATACCAACTTATCACGACCCAAAATCCCACCACAGGAGTCATGATGGCACCTAGTCTCTAAGATTAGGTAAGCCGATTTCCATTACATATTTGGAGCAATTTTGTTTTTAAAAAAAAAAATAACAACGGAAATAATTACAATATATGAATGTACACCCTCTCAAGACTGGTAGTACTGAGGCACGAGCTCTAACTGAATACATAGAATGATCACGAGGAATGAATATACAATATTGTTTGATTGCAAGTTAACAGTACAATGAAATGAAAAGACTCCAAGGGACTGCGACGACCAAGCAACTCTATCTTGAATCCTTACGATCCCGCTTTAACTCTGCTCAAGTCCGTTATCTTCAATACCTGGCTCTGCACAAAAATGTACAGAAGTATAGTATGAGTACGCCACGGTCGGTACACATTAAGTATCAAGACTAACCTCAATGGAGTAGAGACGAGGTACAGTCAAGACACTCACTAGTCTAATAACCTGTGCAATATAATATACAAAATAATAGGAAACAAATAACAATAGGACAACATGGAACAACCAGTGATATGCACAGCAGACAACAAGAATACCATTAATATCACTCAACAATTAATAAACACAAGTACACCCAATTAAATCAAGACTTTCAAATAAATGTCTTTCACATATAATTCTTCCAGATAACTCTCTTTCAAATATAATTTTCTCAAATAATTATATTTCAAATATAATTCTTTCAATAAATCTTTTCAAATATAATTTCCTCAAATAAATATCTTTCAAATAAAATTCTTTCATATAATACTTTCTAAGTAAAAATCCTTCCAAATAAATATTTTGAATATAATTCTTTCAATTAAAAAGTCACCATGTGACACCTCATTTCATAATCATAAAAATACGGGTCTCAGCCCATTTTTATATTTTTCGTAAACACAGGTCTCGGCCCATTTTCATATTTCCACGACACCTCGTGCCCATAATTAAATCATCATATTTCCCCAGCACCTCGTGCCCTCATATCATATCACAACTGTATGGACAATTCACGTGCCAATTATCATTATTTACTCACGGTACCTCGTGCCCACATTTCTTTTTCTAATCCGCCTGGCAATAGCCACATGCTCTCAATTTCAACATACATTAGATTGTTATCAATTTACCAACAACAAGACAAGTTGCACAAGGTATAGAAATAAACACAAGAAAATCACAACATCACCTAAAAATTATCAACACCACAACCCCACATCATCACATATCGCCCCTGACAATAGGCACCCGTATCGCTCCTATTGCCACCCTTATCACTCCTATAGCCACCCTTATCGCTCCGCCCAGACAATATCAATAGCCACCCTTATCGCTCCTATTGCCACCCTTATCGCTCCTATAGCCACCTTTATCGCTCCGCCCAGACAATATTCCAACAAACACAACAGTGAAATGCCACCCTTATACCCACATAATATCAACGGTGAAATGCCACCCTTATCTCCCCAATATAGTAACTCACACAACACAATAATTTACACGGGAAATTTAACACGACAATATAATAAAATCAATTCATATCACAATTTGCCCAATGGCCACAACCAAATTCCAAAGATATAACAAAATTAATTAATTTCACAACAAATAGCCCAAGGCTCCACACAATGTATATAACACCCAAAAACAATCAATATAGATAAAAATTACTCAGCATAAAGCAAAACCTTCATTAATGCAAATTTAGATAATTATATTTAACATTTATTCTTAAGCTCGCTTAAATTAATTATTTACATAAGAAGATTCATATTGGAATTTATTTCTAAAAAATATTAAACCAACAATACTCACGAAATTTCATAAATATTTCAAGTAACAATCACATCAAATTATCATATAAAAACAAATTCAATAATAATGATTCAGGCATGGAAAACAGATGATTTAAAAATTTTCTTCAATTTCGCAATTTACTACGCAATAATGCCTAAGACTTTAATTCAATGAATTTTGCACGTATAAGCCCGAGTATTTACCCGTCACCTCGCGTACACGGATTTTCACATTTCACAAATGGCACATAAGACTCAATGCCTAAGGGGTAATTCCCCCACTCGAGATTAAGCAAGACACTTACCTTTTTGAAGTTAGGCCGATATTCCAAAATAGTCTTTTTGCTTGAATTGGCCTCCGGACAGCTCAAATCTTTCCAAATTAATTGTATAACTTCATTAGAATTCATTGGAAATAATTCTGGATAATAATACGTCGACTTAAAAATTTATTCCAAAAAGTCAACAAAAGTCAACGCGGGACCCACCTCTCGGAAACCGACATAATTTTCATGAAATCCCAACACCCATTCCGATACGAGTTCAACCATACCAATTTTATTGAATTCCAATAACAACTCGACTTCTAAATCTTAAATTTTTGTTTTTGGAAGATTTTACAAAAATCTTGATTTCTTCCATTTAAATCTGAATTAAATGATGAATATAATCATGGATTCATGAAAATATAAACACTTTAGGATATAGAACATTTACCCCAACCAAGCTTGTGAAACATCCCTCCAAAATCGCCCAAATCCGAGCTCCAAAAAATCCAAAACGAAAAATGGCGAAATGACCATTTTTGGCCCTAAATGTTCAGCCCAGATTCCGCACCTGCGGACATATTTTCGCACCTGCGAGCTCGTTTTCGTGAGCCAATTCTCGCTTCTGCGACGTCCACTGGTGCTGCCCTCGCACCAGCGAAAGAGCTTCCGCTTCTGCGCTCACGCAGGTGCGGGAAATTCTTCGCACCTGAGGCCTTAGTCCAGCCCAGCCAATTTCCCTTCTGCGAGCTTCTTCTCGCTTTTGAGATGGTCGCACCTGCGCCCAAATTCCGCAGGTGCGATTCCAATAGCTGCTGCCATTTTCCAGCAGCTTCTTCCAAGTCCGAATTGCTCCGTTAACCTTCCGAAATCCCGCATAGAATCGAATTATAAGTTTTTCAAATCCTCCAACTTCTATATTTTGCGCCGAAACGTAATAAATCAATCCGGAATGACTTCAAATTTTGCACACAAGTCATAATTGACGTAATGGAGCTATTCCCATTTCCGGAATCGAAATCCAACCTCGTTATCAAAAATTCACCCTTCGGTCGGACTTTTTCCAAAATCTTATATTTTTTAACTTTCGCCAAAATGTGTCGAATTGTCCTACGGACTTTCAAATCCAAACCCGAACATATGCCTAAGTCCAAAATTATCATACAAAGCTATTGCCATCATCAAAATTCTATTCCGAGGTTGTTTGCTCAAAAGTCAACTCTCCGGTCAACTCTTTCCATTTAAGCTTCAAAATGAGAATTTTTCTTTAAATTAAATTCTGAATCTTCCGAAAACCAAACTCGACCATACACGCGGGTCACAATACATATTGCGAAGCTTCTTGAGACCTTAAGTCACTGAAGGAGGTGTAATTTCTTAAAATGACAAGTCGGGTCGTTACACTTACTACAGGAACTGACTCCACGGTAGGAGTTTCAACACTAACATCTCTCACATAAGCCAGATACGCATCGCACCCCTTCTCAACCATTCATTGAGCCTTAAGAAATGAAACAAACTTGCTAGGAACATGATCCAAGGTAACTCTCCACTCTGGCCGTGGTAGACTTGGCATTGCCAAAGTCACTGTCTTGGCGTGACAATCAAGGATAGCGTGATAGGGCAACAACCAGTCCATGCCCAAAATAATATCGAAATTTACCATACTGAGTAATAATAAATCAGCTCTGGTCTCAAAACCACTGATAACCATCAAACACGACCGATACACACGGTCTACAATAATAGATTCACCCACGGGTGTAGATACATAAACAGAAGAACTCAAAGTTAAATATGGGGCAAAATAAGATGACACATAAGAATAAGTAGAGCCTCGATCAAATAAGACTGATGCATCATTATGACAGACCAAAACAATACCTGTGATAACAGAATCGGATGCAATTGCATCTGTCCTAGCAGGAAGGGCATAGTATCTGGCCTGGCCTCCCCCTTTAGGGAGACCCCTACCTGTCCGACCTCTGCCTCTAGCTGGCTGTGCAGGTGGAGTGGCAGCTGGTGTAGTAATCATGGCCTGAGAAGCCTGAGGGCCTTGTGGAATAAGTGGGGCCTGAGAAATCTGTGGAGGTGTACCCCTCCTAAGTCTGGGGCAATCCCTTATGATATGACGAGTGTCACCATACTCAAAACAAGCCCTCAGAGGACATGACTGCTGGGACTGGCTCGGGCCTGATCGACTGGACTGCCCACTGAAAGCACCCCGTACAGGAGGTACAGTAGACACTAGCAGTGCATTATATGGAACCTGGGGTCTGGGAGTAGCCGGAGTACCGCTGGAAGTTTGAAGTGCTGAATGAATAGGATGGCTCACATAGCCTCTACCATGACGGGCTGCAGTTGGGGCACGAGAGTTGTTATATGTGCTAGAATCTCGAGGTCTCTTAGCCTCCCTCTCTTCTCTCTCCCGGATCCGCATACCCTCCAATCTCCTAGCAATTGACACCACCTGTTGGTATGTTATTTCCATCTCCAGTTCTCGGGCCATACTGAATATGATACTAGGATGGAGCCCCTCAATAAATTGACGAACCCGCTCTCGAACAGTAGCAACCAAGGCTGGTGCATGCCTAGCCAAATCACTAAATCAGACCGCATACTAGGACACAGTCATGGAACCCTGGTGCAACTGCTCATACTTCGCGCGTCATGCATCTCTGAGACTCTGAGGATCATATTCCCTCAAGAATATATCTGAAAACTAAGTCCAAATGAGTGAAGCTGCCTCAGCCGAACTATCCAACTCGTATGCCCGCCACCACTGGTAGGCCGCTCCTCTAAGCTGGAATGCCGTGAAAGAAACCCCATTGGAATCCAAAATACCCATAGTACGGAGGATAAGCTGACATTCCTCATGAAAACCCTAAGCATCCTCTGAAGGTGGGAGGGTGGTACTTCTTGTATCTCTCGAGCCTGAGTTGCTCCCCCTCCGAAACTGCTGCCCTAGCCTCGGGCATAACTGGGACAACTGGCTGCACTGGTATAACCTATGGAGCATGGTCAACCTGGGCCCGTGGCTTTGGAGTACGGGCGGCGGGTCCTCCCCCGGTCTGAGATGTGGTAGGAGCAAGTGGAATCAACCCTGCCTGAGCTAGAGTGCCAAACATGCTCAAAAACTGGGCAAGAGTCTCCTGAAGTGCAGGGGTAGTAACAGGTGTCTCAGGTGCCTGCTCTCCAACTGGAGCTACTGGTGGTTCCTCTGCAGCAACTCGTGCAGGTATCCTGGCTGCACCACGTGGTCTTCCTCGACCTCTGCTTGGTGTCTGATAATCGGATCCAGTTGTGTGTGTCCTCACCATCTGGGAGAGAATAGAAAGACAAGAATTTATAATTTTGAAGTCAACAATTGCGCACGATAAAGAATCAAAGAAGTGAACATTTTCCTAACAGTTCCATAGCCTCTTGTAGATAAGTACAGACGTCTCCGTACCGATCCGCAAGAATCTACTAAACCTGCTTGTGACTCATAACACCTATGAACCTAGAGCTCTGATACTAACTTTTCACGTCCCCAAGTTCCCTCCGCAGGATGTCATGATGGCACCTAGTCTCTAAGACTAGGTAAGCCTATCAATGCGGAATAACTGAATATAAACTGAAATTTAATCCTTAATAACTGAATAAATAAGAACTGTAAATTTAACAATTACAACTCCCAAAATACGGTAGGAATAAGTCACAAGCTTCTAAGAACTTATCCTCAATGTCTCTATATATTAGAGTCTAAAGAAAATAAGAAAGACAACATAATAAGATAGAAGGAAACTCCGGAGTCTGCGGACGCTGGCAGATATCACCACGGGAGCCTTCACATTTAAATTTAAAGAAAATATTTTTCTCGAAATAGCATCTCGCGTTTTAGCCACCCTTATCATACCGCATGACTTTTAGTAGTTCCCCTACTAGCCACGCATATCATGCCACCCTTATCTCACCGCATGCGTTTCAACACCCAGAACTTATACCACCGCATGCGTATCAATATCACAATATATCACAATTTGTACCTCAAGTGTATAAATAATTCAACTTGCCAAAATAAATCAACAACAATAATATTTTCCACAATAAGGAGCTCACAACTCTATCACAATGAATACAAAATCTCACAAAATATTTAGGAATGAATAACTCAGCAAAAATAATATTTCACAAATTTAACACCTTGCCTTAATATCAAAATTTTAAATGAAAAATACTTCATTTTAATAATATTTAAATGAAGAAATCCAACCTTCAAATAATGCACAGAACAAAAGAAACAAAGTTTCAACTAAACAGGTAAAAACACTTAGTAGGAACAGGTCAGGCAAATTTAAAATATAAAAATATATTAATGATGATGAATATAACATAATAAAATAATTTAGTTAATATGCAACAATGATCCACACAATTTAAAGATATAATCTTCCGCATTTAGCCCGTGCACACACTCGTCACCTCGTGTACACGACTTTCAACACATCAAAATTTTTATATCAATACCAGTCCTAAGGGGAATTTTCCCCACACAAGGTTAGACAAGTCACTTACCTCGAACCGGGTAATTCTTTACTCCGCTATGCCTTTGCTCCGTGAATTGGCCTCTGAAAGCCTCGTGTCTAGTCACAATTAATTCAATTCAATCAATACAAATTATTGGAATTTATTCCATATGAAAATATAAATTTTCCAACAAAATCCTAAATTTAACTCAAACATTGCCCATGGGGGCCACGTCTTGGAACCCGATAAAAGTTACAAAATATGAACGCCCATTCAACCACGAGTCCAACCATACCAAAATTACTAAATTCCGACCTCAACTCGACCCTCAAATCTTCAATCTAAACTAAGAGGATTTTCACAATTTTTTTAAATCACCAATTAAATATTAAAAACAACCATAGATTCGGGTAATTTGACCAATATTGAGTTAAGAATACATACCCCAATATTTTCCTTGAAAAATCGCCTGAAAATCGCCTCACCTGATCTCTTAAAATCCAAAAATGAGTAAAAATGGCCAACCCCCGAATTATATGTTTTATCCAGGTTATTTAGCATTTGCGGACCAATTGTCGCTTCTGCGGAGTCGCATTTGTGACCACATTTCCGCTTCTGCGAAGCAGCACTGGACAGCTTCCTTCGCACCTGCGGACAATGGTCCGCTTCTATGCAACCGCAGGTGCGACCTCGCCTCCCGCTTCTGCGGTTCGTTCCATCACAGAAGCGGCTTCACTTCTGCGGAGCTCTTTCCGCTTCTGCGACTCCAACTGGGCATCCCTTTGCCCACTTATGCAAGCCACAGCTCTCTTGTGCAAGTCCTCACCTGCGGTCCGTTCCTCTACAGGTGCGATGACACCAAAAGCTGCAAATTTCAGAATTTGCCTAAGTCCAAAAATTGATCTGATTTTGATCCGGATTGCACTTGGGATACTCGGGACCCCGTCCGAATATACCAACAACTCCAGTAACATAACAGGACCTACTCAGAGTTTCAAATAACATCAAACAACATCGAAATTATGAATTGCACTTCGAATCGCACTTATGAGTTTTCAAGTTTCAAATTTACAAAACTCATGCCGAAACGTATTAAATCAAGTCCCATTGACCCTGAATTTTGCACACAAGTCATAAATCACATAACGGACCTATTCAAATTTTCAGAATCGGATTTCGACCCCGATATAAAAAAAGTCAACTCCTCGGTCAAACTTCCAAACTTAAATTTCTATTTTAGCCATTTCAAGCCAAATTTAACTACGGACCTCCAAATAATTTTCCGGATATGCTCCTAAGTCCAAAATCACCATACGGAGCTATTGGAATCATTAAAATTCTATTCTAAGGTCGTTTTCACATAAGTCAACATCTAGTCAACCTTTTCAACTTAAGCTTTCAACCTTGAGACTAAGTGTCTCAATTCATTCTGAAATCTCTCCGGACCCAAATCGCTTACCTCGCCAAGTCACATAATAGTTATAAAGTACAGAATGAGCAGTAGACAGGGGAACAGGGCTACAACTTTTAAAATGACTGGCCGGGTCGTTACAACCTTCCAAAGTACAAGGAATTGTAAAACTGTGTGGATCACCAAGTTTCTGTTGAAGCTTATTTTGAAATATAGCACTACATTTTTCTGTAAGCTTAACCACTGAAACTTCTTCCAATTTTCTTTTACTTGACAAAATTTCTTTAAGAAATTTAGCATATGCCGACATTTGCTTCAAAGCATTTGTAAAAGGTATGTTAATGTAAAGCTGGTTTAAAATTTCTAGAAAGTTTGAGAACTGTTTGTCAAGCTTTTCTCTTTTTAGCATTTGGGGAAAGGGGAGGGATACAGAGTGAGAATTCGTCATCAATTCATTTTCTTGTACCTTTTTTTCCTTTATTTTTTTGTTCTTTTAGAAGTTCGGAGTCTCTTTTATTCTCACCTTCATTTACCTGTTCCATTTCTTGTGGCTTTCCTTGTCCATCTGCATATGGATTATCAAGAGTTTTACCAGACCGCAGAGAGATGGCTTGGAGATGTTCCTTTGAATTTTTCTCAGTGTTACTTGGTAGAGCACCTTTTATTTGTCCAGACATGAGGGTTGCTAGTTGGCTCATCTGAATTTTCAAATTCTTGATTGCTAAATTTTGACTTTCAACTTTCTCGTCTGTAGCTTTAATGAATTTGTACATCATGTCTTCAAGGCTTTGTTGATGAGCTCTTTGGGGCTGTTGTTGATATTGCTGAAAATCTTGTTGCCCTCTATTTTGATTTTGAAAACCAGGTGGTCCCTGTGCCTGCTGCTTTTGATTGAAAAATCTTTGAGGATTTTCAGCACTATTTAGGTTACTCCATTGGAATCCCGGATGTTTTTGTGCCATAGGACTACCGAATGGATAACTGGTTCTATAACCAATAGCATTTACGTGTTCTTCATTTTGTGTTGAAGCTTGGCACTCATGATTGGGATGATTACCTCCACAAACGTCACAGTTCTCATGTTGAGATGATGATTGGGTAATTTACCTGAAAAGCCTCAACATTTTGTGCCAGAGTTGCAATTTGTTGTGCTAATGAATTACAAGCCTCAACTTGATTGACTCCTGCTGCTTTCTTAACAATCATTTTGTCTGAGGGCTATTGAACAATATTTTCTGAATTTCATTAAGCAATTGAATGGCTTCTGTAGTGGTTTTGCTCATTATGGATCCTCCTGATGCTGCGTCAATTACATTTCTAGCAGAGGGTTTAAGACCATGATAAAAAATATATAAGATATCAGTATCTTGGATACCATGGTGTGAAAATTTTCTTAACATTGCTTTTAATCATTCCCATGCTTGGTATACAGGTTCGGAATCTGTCTGCATAAAATTATTGATTTCTTGCTTCATTTTAAATGTTTTTGCAGGTGAAAAATATTTATTAAGAAATTTCTGAGTCATTTGGTCCCATGTAGTGATTGAACCTCTTTGCAGACTTCGCAACCATATTTTTGCTTCACCTTTTAATGAAAAAGGAAAAAGCTCAACCTGATAGCGTCAGTTGTGACTCCATTATACCTGCGAGTTTCAACTAATTCAAGAAAATTAATTAGATGGGTGTGAGGATATTCACTCGCATCACCAGTAAACTGACATGACTGTTGAATGGTTTGAATCAAGCCTGTGCGAATTTCAAAGTTGTTTGCTGCAATTGGTGATCTTCTCACACTTGATTCTCCTTCAAAATGATCCGGTCTTGCATAATCTTTGAGTATTCTGTCACATCGTGGAGCCACCTCATCGGACTATTCTTCCACTTGATGTGGTGGAAGTTGGTTATTGTTAAGCTCTTCAATCTCCATTTCTTCGCAAGCTATACTTTGAGGAGATGATGTTTGTCCTTTCATCCGCAAACGAAGAGATTTTTCAATTTCTGGGTCGTAACTCGCCAACTCTTTTGTAGAAGAGCGGGTCATAAACTACCTGAAATCCTTAAAGCAAAGATTTTATTTTTGAAAGAAAATCAAACTTAGTTCCTAAGATAGTACTAGTGACAATAAAAGGAAAAGAAATTGTATATATAAAAATCAAAATAGTAGTAATAATTAGTAGAACTAGTGATAAGAAATAATTTTTTTTAATTTATGAAAAGAGCTAGCTGATCTTAAAAATAATAGTATGATATTGTAGAGTAAAATAAAAATTAAAAATATGGAATAAAAATTGAAAATATGAGAGTTTCTCCAAATTTCTTTAGCAACACTAATTCAATTTTGTGAGGAGCTAAATCATCTCCTTTTACCGCACAAGTAGGTAGTAATATGCTCCATGGGTTTGAAGTCCCGTCATACTTTGGCACTTCAGGCATTTTGAACCCCTTCGGGATTAGTTCTGGTGCCGCACTCGGCTTGTACGGCAATTGAGTATACTTCTTCGAGTCGGGGCCTTTCAATATTGGTGGCGCGTCCGGGATTTGGTCCATGCGGGCATTTACTTCACTCAGAAACCGTAAAAATTAATTCTTGAACGGGTCGTTCTCGTTGTTGAGACCGGATCCGCTCCCCCAGCCCCTTCGGAGCCAACTTCACCCCAGGAGTGTTGTTGTCGACAATCTGCGTTGTTTGGTTTTCAGCAACCCTGGGAGGAATTGGATCTTGTCTGTTTGCATTATTCGAAACCCCCGATAGCTCCTGCTTCAGCTCCGTCATAACCTTATCCTGCCACGTGGGATGGCCTAGAATGATCGCCTGTTTCTTTTGCAGGACCCTCACTGCATCCACGACATGCTCCTCGTCAGCATCATCGAGAGTTGTCTCCCGAATCTGTCGAGGGTACTGCCTATCATGCACCAGCGTGGCGTCATTCTCTTTATTGTGGGTGTCACTGATTGAATCCTCGAAATGAGGCTGATCCCCTCAAATTTCAGGGTTGTGCGTGTTGTTAACAGTGTTATCTGCCATTTTTTGTGATTTTTTCTAAGATAAAATAATCAAATCACGTTAGTAAAAAAGGCAAAGATCAATTTAATTGCATGACTGTCTAGGCCCCACAGTGGGCGCCAGACTGTTTACCCGTAAAACGGTACAGTTGAATTTATACATGGTTTCTAGACAAGTGAACTAATTTGATCCTGAAATAATGCAATAATTGAAGAAATGTACAATACTTAGCCTTAAAATGTAGATGAAACAGCAGAGATGATAGTTCCGGGAACAAAGTTTTCGAGCACAGCAATGATGAGATCAAAAAGCGGGAAAGTAAGATTGTATTAAGCATTGTATAGAATGTAGTGTAAGTTTAGCTAGAAAATTCATGTCTTTTACAATGATAACTGGGCTCACTATTTATAGCTATGTCTAGGGAAGGATGTCCTAGGATCGTTCCCTCCTTTAATGTCAATTATGAGGGTCATTGATGATGTAACGGTGAATATAAATGCCAAATTCTCTGTAACGGGCCGTCGCTCTTAATGCTGCAGAATATTCCTTATTAAATGCTGCCAGGCGCAGAGCATTTAATACACCTTTATGAACGTTATCCCTTCCGGTGACAAGCGGAATGGCTGCGTTCGGTCTTCGGTCATCCCCGTATTGGGTTACACGTGTATTTCCTTTAGATGACCACATGTCATATCATATTTCACCTTATACAATCACGGCCCAGAAGAATTCCATGAGGAGTCTTTGCCTTCTGAATGGTATGAGAAAGCTTTCTCAAAATTAACAAAATTGAGCCACTTGCTAAAGAATGTGGACTTAGTTGATGGTAAGCTAGTCAATGTTAATGACCGCGCGAGAGTTTATGATGAGAGCTTGAAACAAAAGATGACTACTTTTAAATCACTGGCTAGGACCTTTGTTGGGTGTCCGTCAATGCAAGAAAGGATGAAGAAGAATGTGATGGAAGCATTAGCTGATTCATAATACGACCAGCCTGTGTATTTCAATAAAGCTAGCGAGAGGGAATCGATTACCATTGATTCCCTTACAAAAGTGTCAAACTTCTTGATTGTGTCTGCTCAACAAAAGAAGCTTGTCAGGAAATCAGTATGTGCACAGGTCACAAAGTACCCGATATGGATAGGGGTACTCGGGGAGATATTGATTGGACTGAAATCTGAGATAGATTTTCTAAATAGTAGGTGTCCGAGTAAAGAAATTAAAATGGCACAGCAAATAGTTGCAACTCGCCACCAGGAGAGTTTAGTGCACAAGAAGTTGAGTAAAATTTTGGGTCACTCATCACGATGTGTGTTCATACTTCTTCTTTATTATATTTATGGCAACATATGGGATATTGAAGTTGAAGTTTGTTGAGGACTTTATGCAATTGATCGCGGGGACAAGTTTCGTCTATGCATGGGAAAGATCTTAACATCTACTGAGCAGAATATACTGCAGAGTGGGGGTAAAGCAGCTAAGCAGAGTTCTGGGGCTTTTCGAGTTTGTATGGGAAACAGCAGGAATGAAAGGCGACCTAGAAGTACAAGAACATTTGTGATGCATTACTCGTTCTAGAAAGTTTAATTATTCTCGATGCCTGTTTTTATAAACAAAAACGGTGCAGGTGCCCTCTCTTTCGAGTGGGATTCACCTCTTTAACAAAACCTTATGTCATGCGAAATCTAAATTAACAAATTGGAGTTCTACAAAAGTTTCTCATTTATTTAACAAGTACAAAAAAATTACAAATATTGTCATAGAATTGTAAGGGGAACTCAACCAATTCACAAATACACAATATTCATGCCTTGAGTGAAACACTTTTGTTGATGACTTGGGTAGGGGCCGCGCGAACGGAGGCCCCCGCTGCCACAAATTATGACGTAGGCTCGACCACTTGGGCCAACCTTAGGCAGGCAACCCTCCAAAGTGCAATGGAGGTCACCAACCTACGCCATGGGTCTTATTGATCGCCCATTAACCCCGTCCAGGTAAGTATGTTCCCTAGATGCTCCTCCCTATGGTTTTCTATCCCTCCAGCTCTTGGTTTTCCTTTGTGTTAGCCGATATGGGACATCTTCTGCCTAAGCTATCTTCTCTTTGAATAGGATAAGCAGTGTTTAGATCCTAGTGATACAAACTCAGTTCTTTTAAGTCCTCTATTGCCAGTATACTAACCAGTTTGGTGTAGCTATGGAGAAGTGAGCTCACATCAATTTTCTATCTTGAAGTAGGGGTTACTAATCTATCTTTCATACCAGATGTCAAAACTTATGGAATTATAGCATTTGGTGCAATCCCCTAACCACATTGCAAGGATCCTATGTTTTCCAAAACACAGTACTAATTTTTTATGGAATTCGCTCTGCTCAAGGCGTATGCCACTGAATGCAGCACGCACATGGTATTCTTTAGTAAAGGGCGAAAGAATAGTTCGCTTTGTGCTTACTGCATGGCTGCGTGAGTTTTACAATAGCCAGTGCCTCCCTTTTTATGTTGTAACAAAGTCTGGTTTTACTCTTTATGTTTGATGTGGTACGTGCATCACTCTTTTTCCCCTCAAAATATATTTCAGTCTCCTTTTTTTCTTTTGTTCTTTTCCTTCTTCAGCAGTCTTGCAATTACCTACTGTATGGTTGAAAACTTATGCTATTCGGCATGATTTGTAATCTTATATTTGATTTCTCGTCAGTTTCCCGGTGATTGGAAGAGATATATGCTCACAAGCTGATCGAGGAAATGCTGCACAGAAAGATTTGGACTATATATCTTGAATTTCGGATCCAGGTTGGTTTTTAATTGTATAATGGAGGACCCAATCGGCATAAGCAGAAAACAGAGCCGTCTCGGTCGATTAAATTGCATTGTTTATTTTTACTTTAAGTTGGCCTTAAAATGGCATTGAGTAGTATGAGGAACCTTATACCTCATACAATGGCAATGAAAAAGCTTTCTCAAAATTAACAAAAATGAGCCACTTACTAAAGCATGTGGACTTAGTTGATGGTAAGCTAGTCAATATTAATGACCACGCAAGAGTTTATGATGAGAGCTTGAAACAAAAGATGTCTACTTTTAAATCATTGTCTAGGACCTTTGTTGGGTGTCCGTCAATACAAGAAATGATGAAGAAAAATGTGATGGAATCATTAGCTGATGCACAAAGCGACCAGCCCATGTATTAATGTAAAGCTAGCGAGAGGGAATCGATTACCATTGATTCCCTCACAAAAGTGTCAAACTTCTTGAATGTGTCTGCTCAACAAAAGAAGCTTGTTAGGCAATCGATATGTGCACAGGTCACAAAGTATAACATTTGATTCTTGGTATATGGACGTAAAAGAATCAACTAGTACTAATCATAGAGTGAATGGTTAAAACTCCTCTAAACAATCACCATTTTGCGAGTTTCATACCTAAATTATTTGGTGTTCATGCTACCCCATGGACTATTACTCTCTTTAGATTAAAAACTCCCTGATTGAATATGAGGTAAAAAAATTGAGACAACTCGCTGAGAGGCGCGTGACAGCTTAAAAAAGAGTCCACCTAACCATTTCTAACATGGGTTTTGCGAATACGCAGTAGTTTAGGTATGAAGCTTGCAAAAAAATGATAGTTTAAGGGAATTTTAACCTATTGACGCAAACTTTTATTCCACGTGTACTGCCACTTGAAACTCTTTGGAAGAGTTTTTGGAGCGTGATGTTCACATAGTAGATCATATTCCTCCAGGGGTATTTTAATATGAGTTCATAGTTCAGGGGAGTTATGTGAAATACCCAATAATTTAGGTATGAAACTCTCAAAATGGTAATAATTTTTGGCGTTTTTAACCTATTCACTCTAATAGCATGTTCGTTCGCGCTTCTTGTTGGCCAAAAGTGCTTCTTCTTTATTTTCTTTTTTTTTGGGACAAAAGTGCCTTTTTCTCAAAGTTAAGGTGTTTGGCAAAGCTTTTAGAAGAGAAAAAAAAAGCTTATGATTAGAAGCATAAGTAGTTTTTGAGAAGCTAAAAAAATAACTTCTCCCTAAAAGACATTTTTGAGAAAGATATGCTTCGAAGTACTTTTTAAAAGCTTGACATAAATACTAATTGCTTCTCAAAGGTGCTTTTCAGATTGATTAGTCAAACACAAACTGCTCTCACCAAAAATACTTTTTTTTGAAAGGCAATTTTGAGAAAATAACTTATCAAAATAAGCTGATTTAGAAGTACGGCCAAATATGCTATAAATCATACTTATATTTTGATTATAATATTAGGTGTGCAAGTTTATTTTTGTTGATTTGTTTCTTAATGGTTTTATAGGAAACAAGTTAACTTGCTCGCGCTATGCGCGATCATATAAATTCATTCCAAATACAATATAAAGAGACCATGGTTAACAAGCCAGCTGGGGGAGATTGAAGTTAAAAATAAAACAAATAATAGGAAAGATATATACATACAAAAATAATTTTAAGATAAAGCATAAAATATAACGAAAGTTATTCCAACATTTCATTATACTAATATCTATGAACGTGAGTTGCACGTTAATAATGGCACGTGACGATTTAAACATTTATTTATACGAAGAACAATAAAATTTAATTAATGAGAGAAATTTTATGTATAATATTACAACATTCATCTAAATACCGAAAAATATTATTACATTAGCATAATACATAAATTTAAAATAAAAGGACATCATCAAAACTTACACAAATGATCAATTTGTCATGTTAGTTAGATAATTATATATTATAGTTTAAAAGTATTTAATGTGATAGTATCTTAACGAACACTTCTTTGTGGACAATATTTTTTGGTGTATGTTTCCTCCTAATGCGTTGGTTGCTCTGCTTTAATCAAAACTCTTGTTGTCGATCTTTATATCCCTCTTGAAAGTGCAACATACAGTTGTTCGTGCAAGAAAACATATTGTAGTAAATATAGTCCAATATTTAGAATGTTTATCCTTATGCTATTTATTATATTTACAAAACATAAACATACTAAAAACTATTTTCACACAAATTTAAAAGGACATTCTTTAGTTTTGGAAGATGAAAGTTGAATTCAGGGATAAGAATATACTTAGAAACATATTAATGAGTATCATAATTTTTGCATGTACGACGTCATTGTCAAAACTTCTATATACCATATGTGTGCTATTACATAAGCTATTCGGCGTATCTAAGTTTTTCAGTAGCATGACAAGCTTATTTTTCTTCAAAATTAACCTATATATACAATGGAAGATCAATTTTAACTTAGTCTACTATATATACGGTGGCACTAACATAAGTAATAAATAAGAAACTTGACAACAAACATATATGGTAGAAGGTCATTTGGTATTAAAGTATTTAAGTATTCTTCTTGCTACTAATTATTAGTATCATTTTCTGCTGAGTCAAAAACTGAAAAATATTTTGTTTTTACTATAAAATTTTGCAATCAACCTTTTATTTAGTTGATCAACATATTCATTTTTGTTAGCTATAATATCTTTTTAATTCTATCATGCGATTTGCACAAATTGTGTTTTAATCTAATGATAGAAATATTTCTCTTATTAAATGCACTACTATTACCATTGGGATTGATAACCAAGTGTTCAGGAAGAACCAAATCATCTTTTATTGGATGATCTTCTTCGTTTCCGATACAAAGTAAGAAGACACTGAATATTGGATCTGTTCTTACTTTATATTTCTTGTCAGTTGAATCTTTTTCGTTGAGGCCAGAAGTATAACTTTCGTAAGCTAGCTTTTACAGTTTCTGCTTTTGTCGATTTTGGAAATACTGGTAGTACTTGACAAAATCATCTCCCAAACGGTTCATTAATATCCAATATTGTCACGACCCCAAATTCTCTCTGTAGGATGTCGTGATGGCACCCAGTCTCTATGACTAGGTAAGCCTATCAATGCGGAATAATAATAAATATCTGAAATAAATAAACTACAATTTAAATAATTTCAACTCCAAAACCCGGTAGAAATAAGTCACAAGTTTCTAAGAATTTATCCTTAATGTCTCTATATAACAGAGTCTAAAGAAAATAAGGAAGCAACATAAAAATGATAGAAGGGGACTCCGGAGTCTGCAGATGCTGGCAGGTATACCTCAAAGTCTTCGTGCGCAGATAACTCACTGGCGTCTAGGCTGGTAAGATGCACCTGGATCTGCACAAAAAAATGTGCAGAAGTATAGTATGAGTATACCACAGCGGTACCCAGTAAGTGTCGAGCCTAACCTCAGTAGAGTAGTGACGAGGTCAAGTCAGGCCTTACTGGAAAATAATAATTTCATGGTAAAATGTTTAACAATATAATAAAATAAAATGACTATGGAAATGAATCAAATAGTATGTCACATTTAATGACACCAAATAATTGCAATTAATATCTCATGGAAACAACACAAACTTTCCTTTCAACTTCAAGAAAATCACTACAAATAATCAAAGGCAACTATGGCCATAAATCAATATCAACAAGGGTACTCTCGAGGTACCGCCTCGTAGTCCCAAATCATAAATAAATTCACAATATCTCATTTTCTTATATTACCGCGGGAGCCTTCACATTTAATTTTAAAGAAATCATTTTTCTCGAAATAGCATCCCGTGTTTTAGCCATCCTTATCACACCGCATGACTTCTAGTGAAAGGGGACGAAGCCCCCCTATTTTTATAACTTACAGATTTGTCCAGGGTGACCTCGATCATGGAGTCCGATCCTGGACCTCGATCATAGGAGTCCGATCATGGTCCTCGATCATAGACCTCGGTCATGGCCTTCGATCATGGCCTTCAATCATGGCTTCGATCATGGCCCTCGACCTTGGGGATCGATGACAGCCATCGATCATGGCTTCGATATTTATGGCCTTCGATCACTGGCCTTGGTCATAACCCTCGATCCTGGGCCTCGATCCTGGTCCTTCGATCAGTGGCCTTCGAGCTTGCCTTCGATCATGGCCCTCGAGCCTTGCCTTCGATCATGGCTCTCGAGCCTGCCTTAGATCATGGATCTCGAGCCTGCCTTCGATCCTCGGCTCGATTTCTGGCCTTCGATTTTGGGCTCGATTACACATCAGAAGAAAATTTGCAGCAGCTGTTTAAGTCCCATTTTTGATCCTTTAACCATCTGAAACTCACCCGAGGCCCGAGGGACCTTAACCAAATATACTAACAAGTCCTAAAATATCATACGAACTTATTTGAAATCTAAAATCACATAAACTGACGCTAAAACCACGAATTATGCTCCAATTCAAACTTAATGAAACTTAAAATTTCCAACTTCTACATTCGATGTCGAAACCTATCAAATCAAGTCCGATTGACCTCAAATTTTGTATACAAGTCATAAATGACATAACAGAGCTGTGAAAATTTTCAGAACTATATTCCGACCCGGATATCAAAAAATCAACTCCCCGGTCAAACTTCCAAACTTTAAATTCCTATTTTTGCCGTTTCAAGCCTAATTTCACTACGGACTTCCAAATAAAATTCCGATCACGCTCCTAAGTTCAAAATCACCATACAGAGCTGTTAGAATCATCAAAATTCTATTCCGGGGTCGTTTGCACATAATTCTACATCCAGTCACTATTTGAACTTAAACTTTTAATTTTTCATCAAAATTCCATATCTCGGGCTAGGGACCTCGAAATTTGATTCTGGGCATACGCCCAAGTCCCAATTCACGATACGGACCTACTAGAACTGTCAAAACACTGATCCGAGTCCGTTTGCTCAAAATATTGACCAAAGTCAACTCAGTTGAGTTTTAAAGCTTTAATTCATATTTTAATTCATTTTTCACATAAAGACTTTCCAGAAAATTTTACGGTTTGCGCACGTAAGTCAAGGAATGATAAATAGTGCTTTTCGAGATCTTAGAACACATAATTAATTATTAAATTTAAAGATGACATTTTAGGTCATCACATTTTTCACCTCTAAAACAAACGTTCGTCCTCGAACGGAGTTAGAAAAAGTACCTGAGCTGGTGAATAAGTTCGGATAACGGTTGCGCATATCATGCTTGATCTCCCAAGTTGCCTCCTCGACCGGATGACCCCTCCACTGAACCTTCACGGAAACAATGTTCTTTGATCTCAACTTTCGAACCTGCCTATCTAAAATAGCCACTGGTTCCTCAACATAAAATAGATCCTTGTCCAACTAAACCGAACTGAAGTCTAACACATGAGACAGATCGCCGTGATATTTTTGAAGCATAGAAATATGGAATACCGGATGAACCGTAGAAAGACTAGGTGGTAGTGAAAGTCTGTAAGCCACCTCTCCAACTCTCTCAAGAATCTCAAAAGGCCCAATATACCTAGGGCTCAATTTTACCTTCTTCCCGAACCTCATCACACCCTTCATAGGTGAAACCCGGAGCAATACCCGCTCACTAACCATAAATGCAACATCACAAACCTTTCGATCCGCATAACTCTTCTGTCTAGATTGGGCTGTACGAAGTCGATCCTGAATCAACTTAACCTTTTCCAAGGCGTCCTGAACCAAGTCTGTACCCAATAGTCTAGCCTCGCCCGGTTCGAACCAACCCACTGGAGACCAGCATCGCCTACAATACAAGGCCTCATACGGAGCCATCTGAATGCTTGACTGGTAACTGTTGTTATAAGCAAACTCCGCAAGTGGTAAGAACTGATCCCAAGCACCCCTAAAATCTGTCACACACGCACGAAGCATATCCTCCAGTATCTGAATAGTGCGTTCGGACTGCCCATCCGTTTGAGGGTGAAATGCTATACTCAACTCCACACGAGTACCCAACTCTCACTGTACAGCCCTCCAAAACCGTGAGGTAAACTATGTACCCTGGTCAGAGATGATAGATACCGGTACACCGTGAAGTCTGACAATCTCGCGAATATATACCTGAGCCAGCTGCTCTGAAGAGTAAGTAGTAATCACAGGAATGAAATGAGGTGACTTGGTCAATCTATCCACAATCACCCAAACTGCATCGAACTTCCTCTGGTTCCGTGGGAGCCCAACAACGAAATCCATAGTGATCCGCTCCCATTTCCATTCTGGAATCTCTAACTTCTGAAGCAATCCACCTGATCGCTGATGCTCATATTTTACATGTTGACAATTTAGACACCGAGCTGCATACCCCACTATGTCTTTCTTCATCTGCCTCCACCAATAGTGTTGTCTCAAGTGTCCTGATACATCTTTGCAGCACCCGGATGAATGGAGTACCGCGAACTGTGAGCCTCCTGGAGAATCAACTCAAGCAAACCATCTACATTAGGCACACATAACTTGGCTTGCATCTGTAATACATCGTCATCTCCAATAGTGACTTCCTTGGCATCACCATGCTGAACTGTATCCTTAAGGATAAGCAGATGGGGGTCATCATACTGACGCTCCCGGATACGATCATAAAGAGAAGACTGAGAAACCACACAAGCCAAAACTCGGCTCGGCTCAGAAACATCCAGTCTAATAAACTGGTTGGCCAAGGCCTAAACATCCAAGGCTAATGGCCTCTCTGCTACCGGTAAAAATGCTAAGCTGCCCAAACTCTCCGCCTTACAACTCAAGGCATCGGCTACTACATTGGCCTTCCCGGGATGATAGAGAATGGTGATATCATAATCCTTAAGCAACTCCAACCATCTCCGCTAGCGCAAATTAAGATCCTTCTGTTTAAACATATGCTGTAGACTCCGGTGATCGGTGTAGACCTCGCAATGGATACCGTATAAGTAATGCCGCCAAATCTTCAAGGCATGAACAATAGCTGCTAATTCAAGGTTATGTACAGGATAATTCTTCTCATGCACCTTTAACTGTCTGGACGCGTAGGCAATCACCCTACCGTCTTGCATAAATACTGCACCGAGACCAATACGCGACGCGTCACAATACACAGTATAAGACCCTAAACCTGTAGGTAATACCAATATTGGGGCTGCAGTCAAAGCTGTCTTGAGCTTTTGGAAGCTCTCCTCACATTCTTCGGTCCACCTGAACGGAGCACCCTTCTGGGTCAATTTGGTCATAGATGCAACAATAGAAGAGAAACCCTTTACAAATCGGCAATAATACCCTGCCAAACCAAGGAAACTCCGGATTTTCGTAACTGAGGACGGTCT
This sequence comes from Nicotiana tabacum, assembly GCF_000715075.1. NCBI lineage: Eukaryota > Viridiplantae > Streptophyta > Magnoliopsida > Solanales > Solanaceae > Nicotiana > Nicotiana tabacum. The sequence goes on along the minus strand of NW_027438374.1, from coordinate 27,904 downwards.
GGACCAACTCTGCACTGCTTCAATCTTCTTCGGATCTACCTTGATTCCCTCGCACAAAACTATATGACCCAAAAATCCCACTGAATCAAGCCAAAATTCACACTTTGAAAATTTTGCATATAACTTCTTTTCTCTCAAAATCTGAAGCATAGTCGTCAGGTGTTGTTCATGATCTTCCCGACTCCGGGAATACACCAGAATGTCGTCAATAAACACAATGATGAAAGAATCAAGATAGGGCTGAAATACACTATTCATTAAGTGCATAAATGCTGCTGGGGCATTGGTCAGCCCAAAACACATCACAAGGAACTCGTAATGACCGTACCGAGTCCTGAAAGCAGTCTTCGGGATATCTGGCTCCCGAATCTTCAACTGATGATAGCCTGAACGCAAGTCATTCTTAGAAAACCCTATGGCACCCTGAAGCTGATCAAATAGGTCATCAATACATGGCAATGGATACCTGTCCTTCACTGTAACCTTGTTCAGCTGGCGGTAATCAATACACATCCGCATAGAACCATCTTTCTTCGTTACAAATAAGACAGGAGCACCCCAAGGCGATACACTGGGCCGAATGAAACCCTTATCAAGCAACTCCTGTAACTGTATTTTTAATTCTTTCAACTCTGCTGGGGCCATACGATATGGTGGAATAGAAATGAGCTGAGTGCCCGGTAACAAATCAATGCCAAAGTCAATATCCCTGTCGGGTGGCATACTCGGAAGATCCGCTGGAAATACATCAGGAAAATCCCTTACTATAGGAACTGACTCCACAGTAGGAGTATCTATACTAACATCTCTCACATAGGCCAGATACGCATCACACCCCTTCTCAACCATTCGTTGAGATTTCAGAAATGAAACAACCTTGCTAGGAACATGATCCGAGGTACCTCTCCACTCTAGCCGCGGTAGACCTGGCATAGCCAACGTCACCGTCTTGGCGTAACAATCAAGAATAGCGTGATAGGGCGACAACCAATCCATGCCCAAAATAATATCAAAATCCACCATACTGAGCAATAATAAATTAGCTCTGGTCTCAAAACCACTGATAACAATTAAACACGACTGATACACACGGTCCACAATAATAGATTCACCCACGGGTGTAGATACATAAACAGAAGAACTCAAGGAATCACGTGATACGCCCAAATACGGGGCAAAATAAGATGACACATAAGAATAAGTGGAGCCTGGATCAAATAAGACTGATGCATCCCTATGACAGACCGGAATAATACCTGTGATAAAAGAATCGGATGCAACGACCTCTGTCCTAACAGGAAGGGCATAATATCTGGCCTGGCCTCCCCCTCTAGGGCAACCTCTACCTGTCGAACCTCCACATCTAGCTGGATGTGCAGGTGGAGTGGCAACTGGTGCAGTAATCATGGCTTGAGAAGCCTAAGGACCCTGTGGAATAGGTAGGGGCCTGAGAAATCCGTGGAGGTGCACCCCTCCTAAGTCTGGGGCAATCCCTCATGATATGACGAGTGTCACCATACTCAAAACAAGCCCTCGGAGGACGTGGCTGCTGGGACTCGCTCAAGCCTGATCGACTAGACTGTCCGCTGAAAGAACCCCGTAGAGGAGGTAGAGAAGACACTGGCGGTGCATAATATGGAACCTGAGGTCTGGGAGTAGCCGAAATACTACTGGAAGATGGAAGTGCTGAATGAATAGGACGTCTCACATAACCTCTACCATGACGGGATGCAACTGGGGCACGAGAATTATTATATGTGCCAGAATCTCGGGGTCTCTTAGCTTCCCTCTCTTCCCTCTCCCGAGTCCGCATACCTTCGAATATCCTAGCAATTAACACCACCTGTTGGTATGTGATGTCCATCTACAGCTCTCGGGCCATACTGTATCTGATACTAGGGTGAAGACCCTCAATAAATCTGCAAACTCGCTCTCTAACAGTAGCAACTAAGGCTGGTGCATGCCTAGCCAAATCAATGAATCGGACCGCATATTCTGACACAGTCATAGAACCCTGGCGTAACTGCTCAAACTCTGTGCGCCATGTATCTCTAAGACTCTGAGGAACATACTCCCTTAAGAACATATCTAAAAATTGAGTCCAAGTGAGTGAAGATGCCTCAGCGGAACTATCCAACTCATATGCCCGCCACTACTGGTAGGCTGCTCCTCTAAACTGGAATGTCGTGAAAGAAACCCCACTGGAATCCACAATACCCATAGTACGAAGGATACAGTAACATTCCTCCAGAAAACCCTGAGCATCCTCTGAAGCTAAATCGCTGAAAGTGGGAGGGTGGTACTTTTTGTACCTCTCGAGCGTGAGCCGCTCTCCTTCAGAAACTGCTGTCCTAATCTCAGGTCGAACTGGGACAACTGGCTGTACTGGAATCACCTCTGGGCCATGGTCAACTTGGGCCCGTGGTTCTGGAGTACGGGCAGCGGGAGTCTATGCTCCTCCCCCGGCCTGAGATGTGGCAGGAGCAAGTGGAATTAACCTTGCCTGAGCTAGAGTTCCAAACATGCTCAAAAACTGGGCAAGAGTCTCCTGAAGTGCAGGAGTAGTAACAGGCGTCTCAGGTGCCTGCTCTCCAACTGGAGCTACTGGTGGCTCTGGTGCAGCAGCTCATGCAGGTGCTCTGGCTGCATCACGTGGTCTTCCTCAGCCTCTGGCTCGGCCTCTCCCCCGACCCCGGCCTCTTGCGGCTCCAACAATAGGCACGGGTGTCTGATCATCGGATCTAGTTATGCGTGTCCTCACCATCTGTGAGAGAATAGAAAGACAATGGTTCAAAACTTTGAAGTCAACAAATGCGCACGATAAAGAATCAAAGAAATGAATATTTCCTAACAGTTTCATAGCATCTCGAAGATAAGTACAGACGTCTCCGTACCGATCCGCAAGACTCTACTAAACCGGCTTGTGACTCATAACACCTACGAACCTAGTGCTCTGATACCAACTTGTCACGACCCCAAATTCCCTCCGTAGGATATCGCGATGGTACTTAGTCTCTAAGACTAGGTAAGCCTATCAATGCGGAGTAATAATAAATATCTGAAATAAATAAACTACAATTCAAATAATTTCGACTCCCAAAACCCGGTAGAATTAAGTCACAAGCTTCTAAGAATTTATCCTTAATGTCTCTATATAACAGAGTCTAAAGAAAATAAGGAAGCAACATAAAAATGATAGAAGGGGACTCCGGAGTCTGCGGACGCTGGCAGATATACCTCGAAGTCTGCGTGTGAAGGTAACTCACTGACGTCTAGGCTGGTAAGATATACTTGGATCTGCACAAAAAGATGTGCAGAAGCGTAGTATGAGTACACCACAGTGGTACCCAGTAAGTGCCGAGCCTAACCTCGGTAGAGTAGTGACGAGGTCAGGTCAAGCCCTACTGGAAAATAATAACTTCATGGTAAAATGTTTAACAATATAATAAAGTAAAAGGACTATGGAAATGAATCAAATAGTATGTCACATTTAATGACACCAAATAATTGCAATTAATATCTCGTGAAAACAAAACAAACTTTCCTTTCAACTTCAAGAAAATCACAACAAATAATCAAAGGCAATTGCATCCACAAATCAATATCAACAAGGGAACTCCCGAGTTACCGACTCGTAGTCCCAAATCATAAATAAATTCACAATATCTCATTTTCTTATATCACCGCGGGAGCCTTCATATTTAATTTTAAAGAAATCATTTTTCCCGAAATAGCATCCCGCGTTTTAGCCATCCTTATCACACCGTATGACTTTTAGTAGTTTTCCCTACTAGCCACGCGTATCAAGCCACCCTTATCTCACCGCATGCGTTTCAATACCCAGACCTTATACCACCACATGCGTATTAATATCACAATATATCATAATTTACACCTCAAGTGCCCAAATATTTCAATTTGCCAAAATAAATCAACAATAATATTTTTCCACAATAAAGAGCTCATGGCTCATGCCAACATAAATCATCAATAATATTTTTCCATAATAAATAGCTCACGGCTCCATCACAATGAGTAAAAAAACCTTACAAAACATTCAGGAATAAATAATTTAGCAAAATAATATTTCAAAATCTTTAATATGTTGCTTCAATACCAAATTTAAAATGTCAAATACTTCATATTAATAATATTTAATTTAAAGAAAATCCATTTCAAATAATGCACAGAATAAAAGAAACTAAGTTTCAACCAAACAGGTAAAACAATTAGCAGGAAAAGGTCAAGCAAATTTAAAGTATACAAATCAAATCAATGATGGAGAATATAACAAGATTTAATAATTTAATTAATATGCAACAATGATTTTCATAATTTAAAAACATAATCCTTCACATTTAGTCCGTGTACACACTCGTTACCTCGTGTACACGACTTTCATCACATTACAATTAATACCAATCCTAGGGAAAATTTCTCCCACACAAGGTTAGACAAGTCACTTACCTCGACTTACTCCAATTTAACCAAGTAGTATGCTTTTTCCTCGATTTTTCGATTCCGGTCGACTCGTATCTAGTCATAATTAATTCGATACAGTCAACAAAAATTATAGAATTAATTCTATAAGAAAATACTACATTTTTAAATAAAAATCTGAAATTAACTCAAAAATGGCTCGTGGGGCCCCATGTCTCGGAATCCGGCAAAAGTTACGAAATATGAATGCCCATTCAACCACGAGTCTAACCATACCAAAATGACTAAATTCCAATAACGATTCGACCTTCAAATCCTCAAATCTATCCAAGATTGAGTTAAGAACATTTACCCCAATGTTTTTCCTTGAAAATCTGTCAATAATCGCTTATGCTCAAGCTCCAAGTTGGTAAAAATGGCGAAAGGGGACGAAGCCCCCCCCCCTGTCTATTTTTATAACTTACAGATCTGTCCAAGCTGACCTCGATCATGGAGTCCTATCCTGGACCTCGATCGTAGGAGTCCGATCATGGTCCTCGATCATTGCCCTCGATCATTGACCTCGGTCATGGCCTTCGATAATGGCTTCAATCATGGCCCTCGACCCTGGGGCTCGATCACAGCCATCGATCCTGGCTATCAATCATGGTTTCGATCTTTATGGCCTTCGATCACTGGCCTTGGTCATAGCCCTCGATCCTGGGCCTTCGATCACTGGCCTTCGAGCTTGCCTTCGATCATGGCCCTCGAGCCTTACCTTCGATCATGGCTATCGAGCCTGCCTTCGATCATGTATCTCGAGCCAGCCTTCGATCCTCGGCTCGATTTTTGGGGTTGATTTCTGGGCTCGATTTCTGGCCTTCGATTTTTGGGCTCGATTGCACAGCAGAAGAAAATTTGCAGTAGCTGTTTAAGTCCCATTTTTGATCCGTTAACCATCCGATACTCACCCGAGGCCCTCGGGACCTCAACCAAATATACCAACAAGTCCTAAAATATCATACGAACTTATTTGAAATCTCAAATCACATAAAACGACGCTAAAACCACAAATTATGCTCCAATTCAAGTTTAATGAAACTTAAAATTTCCAACTTCTACATTCGATGTCGAAACCTATCAAATCAAGTCCGATTGACCTCGAATTTTGTACACAAGTCATAAATGACATAACGGAGCTGTGAAAATTTTTAGAACTGGATTCCGACCCCGATATCTAAAAGTCAACTCCCCTGTCAAACTTCCAAATTTTAAATTCCTATTTTAGCCGTTTCAAGCCTAATTTCACTACGGACTTCCAAATAAAATTCCGACCACGCTCCTAAGTTTAAAATCACCATACGGAGCTGTTGGAATCATCAAAATCCTATTCCGGGGTCGTTTGCACATAATTCTACATCCTGTCACTATTAGAACTTAAACTTTTGATTTTTCATCAAAATTCCATATCTCGGGTTAATGGCTTCGGAATTTGATTTCGGGCATACGCCCAAGTCCTAATTCACGATACGGACCTACCAGAACTGTCAAAACACTGATCTGAGTCTGTTTGCTCAAAATGTTGACCAAAGTCAACTCAGTTGAGTTTTAAAGCTCTAATTCATATTTTAATTCATTTTTCACATAAAGAGTTTCCGGAAAATTTTACGGTCTACGTACGCAAGCCGAGGAATGATAAATAGTACTTTTTGAGGTCTTAGAACACATAATTAATTATTAAATTTAAAGATGATATTTTGGGTCATCACAAATATATCTCTAGAACTCCATGCAATTATTTCGATCATTTGACACTTAACTATAAGTGCTTCATCCCATATTATCAATTTTGCTTTCCTTATAAATTTAGCACAACTGCGCTGCTTTGATATATTTGTGATGGTTATTTATGTTGTTTGAAGAGGTATATCAAATCTAAAGTGGGTGGTCTCACAATAAAATCATTGTTTGTACACCACTTGTTATTATTGCTAACAGTTTCATGCCTATTGATATGATATTTGCAAGTAATGCATGACATAGAAATATTATTTTGATTCCGTCGGAGGCATCTACAAAGAATAATCCAGTTATACCATAGTCAACTCTTTATAAAATAGTCTTGAAAACTTGTTCTTATTTAGGATTTAGCTTTGATTGTGCTTCCTTAGACACTTGTATAGCATTTTGATTCTTAATAATATATTAACCTTTTTTACTTTGTGTTCTAATGCTCTTTTTATGGAATAAATTTATGTACCCGGAGATTTTTTTTAACTTGAATAAGAATTTTACTCATATGATGAATTCAAAAAATAATTGAATTAGATTCTCTTGCTAAATAATTAATTCAACGATTTAATTATTTGATATTAACATAAAAAATAATTTATTCTATGTTGATTCAGATCTTAATATTAGTTCACCCTTTATTTTAAATATTTAATCTTAATTATAATATTATCCACCATAAATTTTATTTTCAAAGAGTAAAAAATTGATATGACATTTCACTTTTAGATCTTTATGTTGATAGAATCATTAGTGGTATTGACTCTTACCAACCATTTTTTTCTTTTTCTCACAAATTTATATTCTTAAATATTTTCTTAATTGTTGTTTAATAATTGGGTATTTTTTAATATTACACAACAAATTGATAAAAAAAATATTATTTGAGTAGGAAAATAGTTCAAATATAATATAAATATATATTATCGTGGGGGTATTTTTTTCTCTCAATTTTAACTCTTTATATGTTCTATTTAATATTACTTTTACTTTTTCTTCGTATTGGACATTATGTAGTGGTAATGTATTGCCAATACGGAGGATTCTTATAAAATTAAGTTTATTAAACCTTCCTACATATTTTTAAAAAGAATTTAATAGACAAAATTTTATTAATTTTAAAATTTTAAATATTAAAAATTAGCATAGAAGATATTGTAGTCCAAAACATAGGTTATTGCAGTTATGTCCTTTCCTTATGAGTTCTTCCGTTTAATATTTTAGGGCAATTTGATATATTAATATTATATTTATACTTTTATAATAATATATGCTCTCATTTTTCTTAATGGATTTGGACAATATAATACATTCTCAAATTAAATTAGTAATAGGACATTATAATACATTTTTAAATTAAATTGGTAATAGAAATTTTATATGGATTAGACAACCCGAAAATTAAAATTAGCATAGAAGATATTGTAGTCCAAAAAATAGATTATTGCAGTTATGTCCTTTCCTTATGAGTTCTTCTGTTTAATACTTTAGGGCAATTTGATATATTAATATTGTATTTATGCTTTTATAATAATATATGCTCTCATTTTTCTTAATGGATTTGGACAATATAATACATTCTCAAATTAAATTAGTAATAGGACATTATAATACGTTTTTAAATTAAATTGGTAATAGGAATTTTATATGGATTAGACAACCCGAAAATATTTATACTAATAGAATTCCTAAAGTTAGTCATGTAGGATTCTTAACACGTAGTATTATGTCCTAAAACTAATAGGATTATAAGGCTAATATCTAGAATTCCGGTTATGTCCTTTTATTATGAGCTATTATGCTTAAAATTATAAGGTTATTTTTGTAAACCGACATTGTATTCATGCTTTTATAATAATATAGATAAAGAGAAAAATATGTAATGTTTCTAGCAACAAAAAAAATGTAACGTTCGGTGCTGGAATTGGCTTTTATGAGGCTCTCATCCTGGACTTGCCTCATTTATTTTTTTTAAGATTAAGACGTCTGAATCTAAATACACATCTGAATATCAAGATGTGTATTAAGATTAAGACATCTGAATCTAAATACACAACTGAATATTAAGATGTGTATTAAGATCTGAATACTAAATGATTAAGACTGTTTGATTTTTAACATATGAATGTATAAGATTTATCTTTATTTGAAAATTAATAAACATAAAATTCAAATGAAATACTAATTAATCTAATATTCAATCAATAAAATATATAGTTTTTTAAAATATGATAGTTGTTGGTGGTGATGGCTAACAGGTGAATGCCGACTAGAGGCGGTGGTTGGAGGTAGTTTTGGTTGATTGTGGTGGTTCAGGGTAGTAGCTAATGGTGATTGGTAATGGTGGTGATTATGATTCAAGATGGTGGTGGTGGGTGGTTATAGTTAATAATGGCGGATGGTGGCGGTAGTTGTGATTGAGGAAGGTGGTGGTGGGTGGTGGTAGGTTATAATGATGGGTAGTGCCGACTCTGATTGTTGATGTTGATGGGGTAGTTAGTTGTGATAGTTGAGGTGAATGAGTGTTGATTGTGGTTGAGAATGATGGTGGCGGCAGTGGCGGAGATGGTTGGTGGTGATAGTCGATAATGGTGGCGGCTATGTAATGATGATGGTGGGGTGGTGGTGGTGGTAGCGGCATGGTGGTAGATGATAATGGTAGGCGGTGCGGCAATTAATAAAGAATATATATGATAGCATCTTAATGAAATTAAGTCTCTGCTATAGATCTTAATCATACAGACCTATTCAGACCCATTAAGTGGTTGTGAAGTAAAAAAACAAACACACTTAATGATTAAGATCTGAATAATTAAGATTCAGACTTTAAAAACAAACGCACTTCACGTCTGAGATCTGAATGATTAAGATTCAAACCTCCATTAAGTGCAAACAAATGAGGCCTTAAAGTCTCATGGATATGATGTCGTCGGCAAGATTGTTTTAAAATATACTTTCATAAACTTGTTAACCACTGTAATTATTAATTCTAGATTACTAATTCTATGAACTATTATAGAAATATTACCTCTCTGAAGCTCACGGGAAATGACACGAGGAAATAACAATAATACTGTAATAATCTTATTTGTGAGCAGATATACGAATTGGCTTGAGTCGTGCTGGCCGTTGTCCTAAAAACTATTTCAGCAATGTGAAATGTTTCCCCAGAATTAAACAAGTCTACCTCTATTTATTTAGAGGATACAAGAATGAGAAAAATCAAATAATAAATCCAGCAGGTTCAGAAAATTGGAGAGAAGAATTAATAATAATAAGTAATGATTGTAGGAAGAAAGTAATGATTAGCAAGATGAATTCTTGGTTGAGAATTTGGATTTGTATGATGGCTAATCTACAACCTATTTATAGGCAATTAGAGAGGTTGCATGTATGACAAGTGTAGGGAGTCTTTTAACACTTGTCGAAATATATTAGTCCACTTGGCTTCAATATTAACAAGTTTACCTAGTCTTCCATGCATGAGGACACATGGTAGATTTGCATAGCCACTTGTCAAAACCCTTCAACACTTGGCTTTAAGGCTTCATGTAAGAAGCCACATGGAAATAGATATGACACTTATAAAATAAAAAGACACATGGCTATTCTAAAATTTTGAAAATACTCCTACAATCTCCACATATTTTCAAAATTTATAGGAGAAGGATAAAAAAATGGGAGAATTGACTTGCTGGATTTGCATGGTCCAAATGTAATAGGTCTGGTGTCTTCAGGACTATGAACTAAACTTAGACCAATAAAACTTAACTCACAGAATTATTGGTGAAATATAATATTTCTATAAACCAATAATTCTTATTGTAAGTCAGAGATTTTATCAATCACATTTCGACCCTCATAATTTTGATGTTCAACGCGGTTTTGCGCCATTAGGCCATGCGCGTGCCTAGTTATTCATGAGAGCTCTAGAGACTAGGCCAAAATCTCATAGGATCAGCCCACTCCATTCTCATACAGGTGAATTCCTCAAGTGTATACTGCTTTTAAATACACCATCCATAAGGAATATGAATTCATTAAGAGTTATAACTCAGCCTCTCAATTAGTAGCAGTCAAGCACTCTCTTTTAGTGCTTCAGTGCCAATATCGACTTATTATTACCCATATGAACCTACTTCATGGGATTTTCAATCACATAGGTTGGGTTACCATCTCTATTGACAACATGTCGGCATTAACCCCATCTCTTTTGAGGTTTGAAGAACTGATTTTCTTCCCACAGGTTTAGTCAGAGGATCGGCCAAATTAACTTTTGACTTCATATAATCAATGAAAATTATTCCATCTCTCAGCAACTACTTTATGATATCATGTCTTAATTTCATGTGTATACTTTTACAATTATAGGATTTATTCTTTGCAATAGCTATTGCCGCTTGACAATCTCAATGCCTAGACACAGGAGGCAATACGTCCTTTATTAAAGGGATATTGGCTAAGAAGTTTCTTAGCCACTCAGCCTCAGAACCAGCTAACTCCAGAGCTACAAACTCTGATTCCATAGTCGATCTAGCAATGATCGTTTGTTTAGCTGATTTCCACGATATTGCACCACCTCCAAGGGTGAATACATAACCATTAGTGGATTTGTGATGACCTAAAATATTATTTTTAAATTTAATAATTAATTGTGTGTTCTAAGACCTTGAAAAGCACTATTTATCATTCCTCAACTTGTGTGCGCAGTCCGTAAAATTTTCGAAAAGTTTTTAGGTGAAAAATGGATTAAAATGTGAATTAGAGCTTTAAAACTCAACTGAGTTAACTTTGGTCAACATTTTGAGCAAACAGACTTGGATCAATATTTTGACAGTTCCAGTAGGTCCGCATCGTGATTTGGGACTTGGGCGTATGCCCGGAATCAAATTCCGAGGTCCCTAGCCCGAGATATGGAATTTTGATAAAAAATTAAAAGTTTAAGTTCAAATAGTGACCGTATGTCAAATTATGTGCAAATGACCCCGGAATAGAATTTGGATGATTCCAACAGCTCCATATGGTAATTTTGGACTTAGGAGCATGATCAGAATTTTATTTGGAAGTCCGTAGTGAAATTAGGCTTGAAATGGCTAAAATAGGAATTTAAGTTTGGAAGTTTAACCGGGGAGTTGACTTTTTGATATCAGGATCGGAATCCAGTTCTGAAAATTTTCACAGCTCCTTTATGTCATTTATGACTTGTGTGCAAAATTTGAGGTCAATCAAACTTGATTTGATAGGTTTTGACATCGAATATAGAAGTTGAAAATTTTAAGTTTCATTAAGCTTGAATTGGAGCATGATTCGTGATTTTAGCATTGTTTGGTGTGATTTGAGGTTTCATATAAATTCGTATGATGTTTTAGGACTTGTTGGTGTATTTGGTTGAGGTCCCGAGGGCCTCGGGTGAGTTTCGGATGATTAACGGATCAAAAATGGGACTTAAACAGCTGCTGCAAAAGCTGCTGCAAATTTTCTTCTAATGTGCAATCGAGCCCAGAAGTCGAGCCCAAAAAAAAAAAAAAATCGAAGGCCAGAAGTCGAGCCCAGAAATCAAGCTGTAATGACCCAACCGGTCATTTTAACTTTTAGAACCCCGTTCCCTAAAATAAAACTTTTTGTAGGTGCTTGTAATGATTTATGACTTGCGGGGATGGTTGGTTCGGGATTTGGAAGTGTTTGAGGTGAAACCGGGACACTTGGTTCCTTAAGTTGGCCTTAAAGTGCTAAGTTTGACTTCGGTCAACATTTTTGAGAAAATGACCCCGGAATAGAATTTTTATGATTCCAACAGCTCCGTATGGTAATTTTGGACTTAGGAGCGTGGTCGGAATTTTATTTGGAAGTCCGTAGTGAAATTAGGCTTGAAATGGCTAAAATAGGAATTTAAAGTTTGAAAGTTTGACCGGGGGTTGACTTTTTGATATCGGAGTCGGAATCCAATTCCGAAAATTTTCATAGCTCTGTTATGTAATTTATGACTTGTGTGTAAAATTTGAGGTCAATCGGAGTTGATTTGATAGGTTCCAACATTGAACGTAGAAGTTGAAAACTCTTAGTTTCATTAAGCTTGAATTGGGGTATGATTCATGGTTTTAGCGTTGTTTGATGTGATTTAGAGGTTCGACTAAGTTCGTATGATGTTTTAGGACTTGTTGGTATATTTGGTTGAGGTCCCGAGGGTCTCGGGTGAGTTTCGGATGGTTAACGGATCAAAAGTTGGACTTAAAAAGTTGTTGCAATTTTCTCTTCTGCTGCATTTTCTGGGATGTGACCGAGCCTCAGGTCGAGCCCCAGATATCGAGCCTCAGGTCGAGCCCCAGATACCGAGCCTTAGATCAAGCCCCAGATATCGAGCCCACGATCGAGGCCTGAGTCGAAGTCAGGGACGAGACTCAGTATCGAAGCCTCGATCGAAGGCAAGGCTCGAGGGCATGATCGAAGATAAGGCTCGAGGGCTAGGATCGAGACCCATGCTCGATGCCCTGATCGAAGGCTCAAGCTCGATGCTATGATTGAGGCTATGATCGAAGGCCCAACCTCGATACCCTGATCGAGGCCATGACCGAGGTCCAGACTCGAGCCTGTGATCGAAATCGCGATCGAAGGTAAGGCTCGATGGCATGATCAAAGGTATGGCTCGAGGGCTAGGATCGAGGCCCAACCCTCGATGCCCTGATCGAAGGCACATGTTCGATGCCGCGATCGAGGCCCTGTTCGAGGCCCTGTTCCGAAGTGCTGGGCAGTGTTATAAAAAGAGGGCATTCGTCCCATTTGCCATTTTTGACGAACTTGAGCTTGAGCAGAGACGACTTTTGGCAGATTTTCCCGGGAAAAATATTGGGGTAAGTGATTCTAACTTAGATTTGATCAATATACAAGAATATATCATTGTTTTCACAATTTAATTAGTGTTTTGAGATTGAAATTTGGAAAAGTTTAGAAATCTCATAGAAACGAAATTTTGAGATTTCGGTATCGATTCGGAGTCGGATTTGAGTGAAACTGGTATGGTTGGACTCGTAATTGAATGGGTTGTCAGATTTCATAACTTTCGTCAGATTCCGAGATGTGGGCCCCGCGAGCGAATTTTTAATTAATTTCGGGATCTTTTCTTAAAAATGTAGTATTTTCTTATAGAATTGATTCCTATAATATTTAGTGATTGTATCGAATTATTTTGGCTAGATTCGAGCCAGACGGAGTTGGATAATCGTGGAAAAGGCAAAATTGTGGATTAAATTGGGGCAAGACGAGGTAAGTCTCTTGTCTAATCTTGTGAGGGGGAAATTACCTCATAGGTGATTAAGATTAAATAATTGTTGCTAATTGTGGGGGCTACATACGCACGAGGTGACGAGAGTCCGTGCGTAGCTACTATTAATGCTAAAGTCCGGGTAGTTTAGGACTCAAAGCATGTATTACTTGTGTAAATTGTATTCTTTGATTAATTAATATTAATTGATATCTATATGAATATATATTGTGAATTGTTAGATAAAGATATTAAAGGATGAAAATCTCACAGGCTTGATTGTCTGTTTTAATCAATTAATTGTCAAAAGAAATTGTTCTCCTCCCATATTTATCTTATAACAAATATACTGTCCTTTCGGAGGCACATAAGAAAATGTCCTCCTTTCTTGTGGAGCGGGCCAAACGCCTTGGCAAGATAGATGCATCTATGGAGCGCGCCGCACGTCCCTCGGCAGTGTACACGACACTCTGGATCGGGCCGTACGTCCTCGGCAGAAATCGTGCTCAATAATAATAATAATTATACGATGCTTTAATAATTTATTTCAACTTGTAAAGCTAATTAGTAAATTGGAAAATCTTTGGAATCTAATGAATTATTATTCTTGCTTGTTAAGGAATTAATTGTTACTCCTGTAAATGAGATTTAATTGATAAATTGGAATTTATCTGAATTAAAGGAATTTAATTAATATATTGAAAATTGATACATTTGAAGGAATTTGATTATTTCCGCTGATTAAATAAATTCTGTAAATCACATTGATTTAAATATCCTAGTTTTATTTCAATTGTTATTGACCTATAGTGAGTGTCAAAGTCGGCCATCTTGTCTCTACCACTTTGAGATTAGGCTTGATACTTACTGGGTACATGTTGTTTACGTACTCATACTACACTTGCTGCACTTTTTGTGCAGGATCTGAGACAGGTACTAGTGGAGGACCTATCATCACATACCCACGTCATCCAGAGGCATAGTGGTGAGCTGCCTTTCTGAGCCGTTCTGCAGCTACCAGTGTCTCTTCTGATATTTATATTCTGTCTATTTTATTTCAGACAGTATTTGGAGTTTTGTATAATCTACTAGATGCTCATTCACTTGTGACACCAGGTCTTGGCACACACATTGGTAGAAGTTGATATTTTATTATTTTCTTGAAATAAAGTTTAACCAATGTACGTTTTACTTATTAGTTGGCTTGCCTAGCTGTAGTGTTGGGCGCCATCACGACCTACATGTGAAATTGGGTCGTGACACCAGAAATCGAACCGAGGATCAAAGTCAAGGCTCGAGAGCCATAATCGAAGGCAGGCTCGAGAGCCATGATCGAAGGCAAGGCTCGAGGGCCATGATTGAAGGCAAGCTCGAAGGCCAGTGATCGAAGACCCAGGATCGAGGCCCAGGATCGAGGGCTATGACCAAGGCCAGTGATCGAAGGCCATAAAGATCGATGGCTGTGATCGAGCCCCAGGGCCGAGGGCCATGATCGAAGGCCATGACCGAGGTCCATGATCGAGGGCAATGATCGAGGGCTATGATCGAGCCTCAGGATCGAAGGTCCATGATCGAGGTCCAGCTCGGACAGATCTGTAAGTTTATAAAACTGGGGATTTCGTCCCATTTTCCATTTTTGACGAACTTGAGCTTGAGCAGAAGCGATTTTTGACAAATTTTCAAGGAAAAATATTTGGGCAAGTGATTCTAACTCGGATTTAGTCAATATACACGAATATATCATTGTTTTCACCATTTAATTAGTGTATTGAGATTGAAATTTGGGAATTTTTTTAGAAATCTCATAAAGATGAATTTTTGAGATTTCTGTGTCGATTCGGAGTTGAATTTGAGTGAAACTGGTATGGTTGGACTCGTAATTGAATGGGTTGTCGGATTTTATTAGTTTCACTGGATTCCGAGATGAGGGCCCCACGGGTAAGTTTTGAGCTAATTTCGAATTTTGTTGAAAAATATAGTATTTTCTTATGAAATTGATTCCTATAATTTTTGTTGACTGTATCAAATTAATTATGACTAGATACGAGTCAATCGGAGTTGGAAAATTGAGGAAAAAGCATACTACTTGGTTAAATTGGAGCAAGTCGAGATAAGTGACTTGTCTAAACCTTGTGTGAGAGAAATTTCCCCTAGGATTGGTATTGAAGTGATAAATTGTAATGATTTGAAAGTCGTGTACACGAGGTGACGAGTGTGTACACGGGCTAAATGTGAAATATTATGTTTTTAAATTGTGTAGATCACTGTTGCGCATTAATTAAACTATTTTATTGTGATATATTCTTCATCATTGATTTAATGTTTATATTTTAAAGTTGCTTGACTTTTTCCTGCTAATTATTTTACCTGTTTAGTTGGAACTTGGTTTCTTTTATTCTGTGCATTATTTGAAGATTATTAATATGAAATATTTGACATTTTAAATTTGGTTTTGAAGAAACGTATTAAAGATTTTGAAATATTATTTTACTGAATTATTTATTCCTGAATATTTTTGTATGATTTTCGTACTCATTGTATGGAGCCGCGAGATCTTATTTGTGGAAAAATATTATTGATTATTTATTTTGGCATGAGCCGTGAGCTCTTTATTGTGGAAAACATTGTTGTTGAATTATTGTGGCAAGTTAAATTATTTGAGCACTTGAGGTGCAAATTATTATATATTGTGATATTTATACGCATGCAGTGGTATAAGGTCTGGGTATTAAAACGCATGCGGTGAGATAAGGGTGGCTTGATACGCGTGGCTAGTAGGGGAAACTACTATAAGTCATGCGGTATGATAAGGATGGCTAAAATGCGGGATGCTATTTCGGCAAAAATATTTTCTTTAAAATAAATTGTGAAGGTTCCCGCGGTGAGATAAGAAAGTTGTGAATTTATTTAAGATTTAGGATCGTGAGTGCCCTTGTTGATATTGATTTATGGCCATAGTTGCCTTTGATTATTTATTGTGATTTTCATAAAGTTGAAAGGAATTCTGTTTTGTTTCCACGAGATATTATTTGCTATTATTTTGTGTAATTAAATGGTGACATGCTACTTGATTCATTTCCATTGTCATTTTATTTTATTATATTGTTAAACATTTTACCATGCAATTATTATTTTTCAGTAGGGCCTGACCTGACCTCGTCACTACTCTACCGAGGTTAGGCTTGGCACTTACTCGGTACCGCTGTGGTGTACTCATACTACGTTTCTACACATCTTTTTGTGCAGATCCAGGTACTCCTTACCAGCCCCGACATCAGTGAGTTACCTATACACGGAGACTTCGAGGTATATCTGCCAGCGTCCACAGACTCCGGAGTCCTCTTCTATCATTATTGTGTTGCTTCCTTATTTTCTTTAGACCTTGATATATATAGAGACATTGAAGATAAATTCTTAGAAGCTTGTGACTTATTTCTACCGGGTTTTGAGAGTTGAAATTGTTTGAATTGTAGTTTATTTATTTTAGATATTTATTATTATTCCGCATTGATAGGCTAACCTAGTCTTAGAGACTAGGTGCCATCACGATATCCTACGGATGGAATTTGGGGTCGTAGCAGGATTTTATCTCATCTGAATCAGAGATCCAGTTTGCATCACTATACCCTTCTAAAATAGAAGAAAATCCACTATATAGGATACCATAATTTATGGTTCCTCTCAAATATTTCATTAGTCTAGCTAATGCAGACCAATGCTCGTTGTTGGGATTATGAGTATATCTACTCAGTCTACACACATCATAGGCTATATCAGGCCCTGTAAAATTCATTAAATGCATCAGACTCCCCATAATCTTATTTAGACTGAGCAACTGGGTCACTATTATTCTTTTTCAACTGAGAGTTAGCATCAAAAGGAGTGCTCACTATTGTGACATTAAAATATTCAAATTTCTTAAGCAGTCTCTCAACATAATATTCTTGTGACAACATTATGCCATCTTCACTCCTTATAACTTAACTCCCAATATCATATTTACTTCACCCACATCTTTTATGTCAAAATTAGCAGACAGAAATAATTTAATGCTTTGCACAATATTTAAACTTGTACCAAATATAAGCATGTTAACAACGTATAGATATATTATCACATAATCATTGTCTACCACTTTAGTATAAACACATTTATCCAACTCAACTGAAGAAAAACCGTCTCTCAGTAAGACTTGTTCAAATTTCTCATACCACTACGTAGGAGCTTGTTTAAGGCCATAAAGAGATTAATTAATTTACAAACTTTATTTTCTTGACCATGAATGACACAACCTTCAGGTTGAATCATATAAATTTCTTCTTCAAAATCACCATTTAAAAAAGCTATTTTGACATCCATTTGATGAATAAAAAGCTTACGGATTGAAGTTGAGGCAATTAAAACTCGAAATAGAAGAAATTCTAGTCATTGGTGCAAATTTTACCTCTACGGATAATGACGAGATTACCTCTACGGATTGAAGGAGCAAAAGGCCTAGAAATTCTAGTCTGAAGAAGATATAGCTTCAAAATAATTTGATGGTTCATTATCGACAAGAAAAGTTTAAAAATTATTTTCATAAGAAAAATATTATTTCCTAGGCCTTTTGCTCCTTCTCAGTTCCTCATTAGAGGTAATCTCATTATTTGTTTCAACATGTGTATGAGAAATTTTATCAAACGGTGGAAAAATATGTTCAAAGAACTCTGCATTCTTTGTCTCAATTATATTATTGCAGTCAAGCACATCACTTTTTAAAATAAGAAATCTATATGCAGCACTATATTCAACATATCTAATAAGCATGCAATCTGCAGTTTTAGAACCTATTTTTCTCTTTTTAGGTTCAGAAAAAGAACTTTAGCAAGGCACCCCCACACTTTTAAGTATTTCAAGTTAGGTTTATAACTCTTCCACAATTCATAGGGGGTTTTGCCAGTTCTTCTATGTGGTATTCTATTTTGTAAGTGACAAGCAGATAATATAGCTTCACCCCACAAATTATCTGGAGAATGAAAACTAACTAACATGGAATTCATTATCTCTTTCAATGTTCTATTTTTCCTTTCAGCTACTCCATTTGACTCGGGTGAATAAGGTGGAGTTACTTCATGCTCATGGCAAGGCTGTGTGAGATGTACAGATTATTCGCGCTAGAAGTTGGAAGTTGCCTTTGTCTTTCAATATAGGTTGGATGTGCACCCCCATTTCTTCTGGCCGATCTCCAGAACAGCAAGAAAAAATTTGAACACATCTTACTAACACATTTTATAGGTTAGATAGCAATCATGTTTCTACATTTTCTTGTCAAACAAATGACAAGTTCTGAGTAGACAATTTCTTCACATCTTTCAAATGCAGTTCAAAGATGTGCTAAATCATAAGCGAAAAGGGAAGATTGTCGAAAATTTTAATTATGCTGACAACATGAATATCTAAGAAACAGATAAGAAGCATGTAGACTTAGTTGATGATAAGCTAGTCAATATTAATGACCGTGCAAGAGTTAATGATGAGAGCTTGGAACAAAAGATGTATACTTTTAAATCATTGGCTAGGACCTTTGTTGGGTGTCCGTCAATGCAAGAAATGATGAAGAAAAATGTGATGCAAGCATTAGCTGATGCACAAAGCGACCAGCCCATTTATTAATGTAAAGCTAGAGAGAGGGAATCGATTATCATTGATTCCCTCACAAAAGTGTCAAACTTCTTGAATGTATCTGCTCAACAAAATAAGCTTGTCAGGCAATCGATATGTGCAAAGGTCACAAAGTATAACATTTGATTCTTGGTATATGGACATATAAGAATCAACTAGTACTAATCATAGAGTGAATGGTTAAAACTCCTCTAAACAATCACCATTTTGCGAGTTTCATACCTAAATTATTTGGTGTTCACGTTACCCCATGGACTATTACTCTCTTTAGATTAAAAACTCCTTGATTGAATATGAGGTAAAAAAAATTGAGATAACTTGCTGAGAGGCGCGTGAGAACTTAAAAAAGAGTCCACCTAACCATTTCTAACATGGGTTTTGCGAATACGCAGTAGTTTAGGTATGAAGCTTGCAAAAAAGTAATAGTTTAAAGGAATTTTAACCTATTCACTGAAACTTTTATTCCACGTGTACGGCCACTTGAAATTCTTTGGAAGAGTTTTTGGAGCGTGATGTTCACATAGTAGATCATATTCCTCCAGGGGTATTTTAATATGAGCTCATAGTTTAGGGGAGTTATGTGAAATACCCAATAATTTAGGTATGAAACTCTCAAAATGGTAATAATTTTTGGCGTTTTTAACCTATTCACTCTCATAGCATGTTCGTTCATGCTTCTTGTTGGCCAAACGTGCTTCTTCTTTCTTTTTTTTTTTTGGTCAAAAGTGCCTTTTTTTTCTCAAAGTTAAGGTATTTAGCAAAGCCTTTAGAAGAGAAAAAAAAGCTTATGATTAGAAGCATAAGTAGTTTTTGAGAAGCAGAAAAAAATAACTTCTCCGTAAAAGTACTTTTTGAGAAAGATACGCTTCGAAATACTTTGTAAAAGCTTGGCATAAATATAAATTGTTGCTCAAAAGTGCTTTTCAGATTGATTAGTCAAACACAAACTGCTCTCACCAAAAATACTTTTTATCAAAATAAGCTGATTTAGAAGTACGGCCAAATATGCTATAAATCATACTTATATTTTGATTATAATATTAGGCGTGCAAGTTTTTTTGTTGATTTGTTTCTTAATGGTTTTATAGGAAACTAGTTAACTTGCTCGCGCTACGCGCGGTCATATAAATTCATTCCAAATACAATATAATACCCAAAGTTAAAAATAAAACAAATAATAGGAAAGATATATACAGACACAAATAATTTTAAGATTAAGCATAAAATATAACGAAAGTTATTCCAACATTTCATTATATAAAGAGCAAAATATGTAATGCTTCTAGCAAAAAAAAAATAATGACGTTCGGTGCTGGAATTGGCTTTTATGAGGCTCTCATCCTGGACTTAAAGTCGCATGGATATATGATGTCGTCGGCAAGATTGTTTTAAAATGTACTTTCATAAACTTGTTAACCACTGTAATTATTATTTCTAGATTACTAATTCTATGAACTACCATAGAAATATTACCTCTCTGAAGCTCATAAAATCTAGCAAAATTTGTTTAATTGTATCTTTACACTCTATAGATAGAAATTGTAGGGAAATGACATGAGAAAATAACAATAATACTGTAATAATATTATTTGTGAGCAGATACACGAATTGGCTTAATTCGTGCTGGCCACTGTCCTAAAAACTATTTTAGCAATGTGAAATGTTTCCCCAGAATTAAACAAGTCTACCTCTATTTATTTAGAGGATACAAGAATGAGCAAAATCAAATAATAAATCCAGCATGTTCAGAAAATTGGAGAGAAGAATTAATAATAATAGGTAATGATTGTAGGAAGAAAGTAATGATTAGCAAGATGAATTCTTGGTTGAGAATTTAGGTTAGTATGATGGCTAATCCACAACCTATTTATAGGCAATTAGGGAGGTTGCATGTATGACAAGTGAGTACAAAAATCGTGTACTAGTCTTCACTCTTCATAGTTAACCATATATTTGATGTGTAATGTGTCTTATTGACATCATAGTTTAATGAAACGCATTTTCTCCGAGTAGAATTTCACCATACCCATGAACAAGACATAGAGTTGGGTTGTGTCATAACTGTTTGGTCCAAAAAAACCATGAGACTCTCTCGAAGACGAGAATAATGGGAAGGAAAAGGCTAAAATTAATTAGAATAAATTTAAAAAATAAATAAATTCAGCAGTAGACCAGGTAATTCCATTTTCACTACCCAAAACCTAACCCGTCGTGATGGCGCCTATCTCAATACTAGACAAGCCGACAATCTCAATAAACCATATATCTTTTAAATTTGAAAACATAATGATTAAATTCAGCGGAAGAAATCTCACAAGTACAAATATAAATACTCCCAAAATCCGGTGTCACTAAGTACATGAGCATCTAATATGAATACAAGTCTTGAAAATACGGTCTATAATAGTCTGAGACCAAATACAGTAAACAAGGAGATAGGGAAGGAGAGGCAAGGTATGCGAAACCCTGCAGCTACCTCTGAATCTCCGAAAAATCAACTGTGCGAACGAATCAACACCCGCTATATCCAGGAACACCTGGATCTGCGCACGAAGTGCATGGTATAGTGTGAGTACAGCCAACTTAGCAAGTAACAATAATAACTAAGGAACTGAAGATAATGACGAGCTACACAGTTATAGTTCACTTTCAGTAATTCCAGCAAAGAATAGACATGCTTTCAAATCCGGCAGTTTAAGTCAAATCAATTTTATACAATTCAATTTCATGTAATCCGGATATAAAATCTTTCAGAGATTTCACAACAATGACAGATAGCAACCAAGTGCAACAACAAATGCAAAACAAGTACAGCCTCTCATGCAACAGTCACTCAACTCATCACAACAGCTCAACCACTCGGCTCTCAGCCCTCAGCACTCACACTCAATGGGTACTCGCGCTCACTGAGGGTGTGTACAGACTCCAAAGGGGCTCCTACAGCCCAAGCGCTATAATCTGCACGACCAACTCACGTGCTGCAAGGACAACTCACGAGCCATAGTATCAATATCTGGATCCGCACGACCAACTCACGTGATATACTGACAACTTATGTGCTATAGTATCAATATCTGGATCCGCACGGACAACTCACGTGCTGCACGGACAACTCACGTGCTATAGTATCAATGTCTGAATCCGCACGGCCAACTCACGTGCTATAGTATCAATATCTCACAATCAGGCCTTCGGCCTCACTCAGTCATAAATCTCTCGAGTCTCTCGGGCTCTCAATAATCATGAAATCAGCCCAAACAACAATGATATGATGCATCAATAATGAAGAATAGAGACTGAGATAAAATAAATAAGTAAACTGTGACTGAGTACCAAACAACAATTTAGCAGATAATTCAACAAGTACACGACCTCTGTGGGTCCCAACAGTACCAACATATAGCCTAAACATGGTTTCTAACATGCCTTACAGTCAAAGTTCCACAACATATATAGAGCATATAGTTAACAACAAATTATTTTAACTTTACAGTTTCCCGGGACGGACCAAGTCACAATCCCCTCGGTGCACGCCCACACACCCATCACCTAACATGTGTGTCACCTCCAAAATAATCACATGATACTAAAATCCGGGGTTTCATACCCTCAGGACCAGATTTATAACTGTTACTTACTTCAAACCGCGTAATTCTTTATTCCGCTATGCCCTTGTCACGAGAATTGGTCTCCAAAAGTCTCGAATCTAGTCACAAATAATTTGTTTCAGTCAATAAAATTTATTGAAATTAATTCCATAAGAAAATACTAATTTTTCATAAAAATCCGAAATTTAGCTCCAAAAATCGCATGTGGGGCCCACATCTCGAAACACGACAAAAGTTACAAAATATGAACCCTCATTCCACCATGAGTCTAACCATACCAAAATTACTAAATTCTGATAAAAATTCAGCCCTCAAATCCTCAAATTTATCCAAGAGGGTTTTCAAACTTTTCCAACTTAATTCACCAATTAAATGATAAAAACAACCATGGATTCGGGTAATTTAACCAATATTGAGTTAAGAACACTTACCCCATTGTTTCCTCTGAAAATCTCCCCAAAATTATCTCAATCCGAGCTCTAAATCGTTAAAAATGAAAAATGGGACGAAGTCCCATTTTCTAAACTTCTCTTCTTCGCGAACGCGACAGGTCCCTCACGTTCGCGAAGCACAACTCGACTGCCCACAATTTAACCCTTCGTGAATGCGACCGAGGCTTCACGAACGCGAAGCTTTACCAACTTATACCTTCGCGAACGCGAACGCGACCACCACCTCCCGAATGCGTAGAACAAGGACCTGGGTCCCCAATAGCCTCACTCCTCTTCACGAACGCGACACCACTCACGCGTTCGCGATGCACACACAGACCATACCTTCGCGTTTGCGTCCTCCCCTTCGCGAACGCGAAGAACAAAACCTCACATTCAGAAAATATTCTTCACAAACGCGAAGGCCACTCGCGAACGCGAATGAGAAAATCAAAAAAATGCAGCAGCAAATATCATCAATCTCACCAAGGCCAAAAATGATCCGTTAACCCCTCCGGAACTAACCCGAGCTCCCCGGGACCTCAACCAAACATACCATCAAGTCCTAAAATACCATACGAACTTAGTCGAACCCTTAAATCACCTCAAACAACGCTAAAACTATGGATTACACCCCAATTCAAACCTAATGAACTTTGAAATTTTAAGTTTCTACAAATGACTCCGGAACCTATCAAATCACATCCGATTGACCTCAAATTTTACACACAAGTCATAAATGATATAACGGAGGTATTCTAATTTTCAGAATCGGATTCCGACCCCGATATCAGAAAGTCAACCTCCCGGTCAAACTTTAAAAAATTTTAACTTTCGGCATTTCAAGCCTAATTCCACTACAGACCTCCAAATAATTTCCGGACACGCTCCTATGTTCAAAATCACCATACGGAGCTATTGGAATCATCAAAAGCAAATCCGAGCTCATTTACACATAAGTCTACATCCGGTAACTTTTCTAACTTAAAATTTTCAATTATGAGACAAAAGCATAAATTGAGCAGTAAATGGGAAAACGAGATTATAATATTCAAAATGACCGGTCGGGTCGTTACATCCATCCCCAGTCCTCACACCCAAATATACAAAGGCAAACAACTACTACAACAACTAGAGTTATTTATGTCATGCGAAATCTAAATTAACAAATTGGAGTTCCACAGAACTTTCTCATTTATCTAACAAGTACAATAAAATTACAAATATTGGCATAGATTTGTAAGGAGAACTCAATGAATTCACAACTACACAATAGTCATGCCTTGAGTGGAAAACTTTTGTTGAAGACTTGGGTAGGGACCGCGCGAGCGCAGGCCCCCGCTGCCACAAATTATGACGTAGACTCGACCACTTGAGCCGAACTTAGGTGGGCACCCCTCCAAAGTGCAATGGAGGTCACCAACCTAGGCCATGGGTCTTGTTGATCGCCCATTGACCCCGTCCAGCAAGGGGCTGTAATAATTTTCAGCAAGACCTCTCAATTGTGAATTGGATAAGCAGTCTTTAGATCCTAGTGTTTACTACTACAATGAAAAATGTCTTCTTGTAGTACAAACTCTGTTCTTTTAAGTCCTCTATCTGCCAGTATACTATCCAGTTTGGTGTAGCTGTAGAAGTGATTGTCTTATAATTGGGTTGAAAAGTCAAAAGATGGGTTGTTTTAGTAAAAAGATCTACTTATTTTGCACCACTAAGAAATTTGTTTTAGCTACATTAGCTTTTCCAAGTTCTGATTAAGACAAAAGTATTTAGCTTTCGATCCCCAGATGTAATAAGCTTTTCTGATTATGCTATTCTGCTTCTATCTTATCCTTTTGATAATTTCTCAAAGTTGTCATTTTTTAACCATGTAAAATTGACTGATTATCATATTTGTTTAAGTCAGCACTAGTCTTCATAGTCTACCACTCAACCACTTATTAGATGCGCAATGTTCTGTATTATCACTAGTAAAAGGCAAAAGAATAGTCAGCTCTCTGCTCATCGCAAGGCTGTGTGGGATGTACATATTATTCGCGCTAGAAGTTGGATGTTGCCTTTGTCTTTCAATATAGGTTGGATGTACACCGGGAGGAATTGGATCTCGTCTGTTTGCATTATTTGAAGCCCCCGATAGCGCCTGCTTCAGCTCCGTCATAACCTTATCCTGCCGTGTGAGATGGCCTAGAATGATCGCATGTTACTCTTGCAGGACCCTCATCGCAACCACGACATGCTCCTCATCAGCATCGTCGAGAGTTGTCTCCCGAACCTGTCGAGGGTACTGCATGTCAGGCACCGACGTGGCGTCATTCTCCTCATTGCGGGTGTCACTGATTGAATCCTCAAAATGAGGCTGATCCCCTCGAATTTCAGGGTTGTGCGTGTTGTTAACAGTGTTATCTGCCTTTTTTGTGATTTTTTCTAAGACAAAATAATCAAATCACGTTAGTAAAAAAGGCAAGGATCAATTTAATTGCACAGCTGTCTAGGCTCCACAGTGGGCGCCAAACTGTTTACCCGTAAAACGGTACAGTTAAATTTATACGTGGTTTCTAGATAAGTGAACTAATTTGATCCTGAAATTATGCAATAATTGAAGAAATATACAATACTTAACCTTAAAATGTAGATAAAACAACAGAGATGACAGTTCAGGGAACTAGGTTTCCAGGCACAACAATGATGAGATCAAAAAGCGGGAAAGTAAGATTGTATTAAGTTTTGTATAGAATGTAGCGTAAGTTTAGCCAGAAAATTCGTGTCCTTTACAATGATAACCGGGCTCACTATTTATAGCTGTGTCTAGGGAAGGAGGTCCTAGTATCGTGCCCTTCTTTAATGTCAATTATGAGGGTTATTGATGAAGATGTAACGGTTAACCTAAATGCCAAATTCTCTGTAATGGGCCGTCACTCTTAATGCTGCAGAATATTTCATATTAAATGCTACCGGGCGCAGAGCATTTAATACACCTTTATGAACGTTATCCCTTCCGGTGACAAGCAAAATAACTGCGTTCGGTCTTCGGCCATCCTCGTCTTGGGTTCCACGTGTCGTTCCTTTAGATGACCACGTGTCATACATATTTCACCCGATACAATCACGGCCCAGAAGAATTCCATGAGGAGTCTTTGCCTTCTGAATGGTATGAGAAAGCTTTCTCAAAATTAACAAAATTGAGCCACTTGCTAAAGAATGTGGACTTAGTTGATGGTAAGCTAGTCAATGTTAATGACCGCGCGAGTTTATGATGAGAGCTTGAAACAAAAGATGTCTACTTTTAAATCACTGGCTAGGACCTTTGTTGGGTGTCCGTCAATGCAAGAAAGGATGAAGAAGAATGTGATGGAAGCATTAGCCGATTCACAATACGACCAACCCGTGTATTTCAGTAAAGCTAGCGAGAGGGAATCGATTACAATTGATTCCCTCACAAAAGTGTCAAACTTCTTGAATGCGTCTGCTCAACAAAAGAAGCTTGTCAGGCAATCAGTATGTGCACAGGTCACAAAGTACCCGATATGGACAGAGCACTCGGGAAGATATTGACTGGACTGAAATCTGAGATAGATTTTCTAAATAGTAGGTGTCCGAGTAAAGAAATTAAAATGGCGCAGCAAATAGTTGCAACTTGTCAAAAGTTTTTAGAAAGTGCCACTTCTTATGACCTTGAATCCACTTCATGGATGCGCCTTGCACCTGCCAAAGGCGCGGAGTCACCCACTTCTAACAAGTGGGAAGATGTTCTTGAAATGTTTCTCGACCTTATTAACTGCTTGAGTGAAGAGACAAAATTAACTTTGGAGGTTAAGAAGCTTGAGGTCATGAAAGAAGGGCTTTATCAGATTAGGGATGTTCTGATAGACAAAAGCATTGGATATAAGGAAACTCGCCACCAGGAGAGTTTAGTGCACAAGAAGTTGAGTAAAACATTGGGACATGAAGTTAGTTATGATGGGGAAACTTTATTGTCTGAGTTACAACACAATCATCAATTCATCTGTTTTGTTGCAGATGGTCTAGTCAGAAACTACATTTTTATCCCCGGTACAGAAGTTTTTGGAAAAAAGTACGGCACCAGAATTTTAAAGCCTCTCATTCCTATCGCCAAAATTGTAGCAAGTTATGCTGATCGTCAGAATTTCTAGCCAAATCCTGGCCACAATCAATGGTAGGATGTGATCGTGATGGATGTCATAGTGTCTTACCTATGTAAATAGTGAGTGCTAAAATTATCTTGTTTCAAATCAATGCTGGTTTTCATCGTCCCACAGTAAACTAAACCATTTATTTGACTCGATGTCCGCTATTGATATCAATATTCTTGAAGAACGGCATTCTGCTATGTGGAAACTCAACCTAAGTATAAACAGAACTGAACGGTAAATGGCTTTTGTATTGTCATATTTGATCAGAAAATTTGAAATATGAAAATTTTGAAAGCAGTGGAACTGCACTCCACCATCTGAATATACTCGGCCACTTATTAACTCTTTCTGAGTTACATTATTAATAACAAGTCTCAAATATGGTTTTATTTTAAGATTGAAGCTAATTACATTCTAATAATTCAGTATGAGTTCTCACTTTTTTTTGTTAGAACATCATAATTTGGGGCAGATAGATTTACTATAATTCTCCATCCCCAAGTAGAATTGTGTGAAATTAGACATCATATCCAATACTCTCTTATTCAGGGGGAAAGTACTCTTATTTTTGAAATGTTACAAAAA